>NW_027364656.1:0-194489 GCF_046119375.1 Phyllobates terribilis | reverse complement strand
AGTTGCCAGCTCCTTTCATTCAGTCAGTAGCTTCTAATCATTCTGGTATAGGAAACAGTTTTATCATGGCAAAAATCAATGAATATTGTAAATGCACAAACAGTAATTTCTCCACATTGCAAGGTGCAGTTCTGAAATTTTTTGCTTTTTCTGCTAATCCTTAGCATGATAAAGAAGATTCAAGAGAGTGAGATGCCAGCTCCTTTCATTCAGTCAGTAGCTTCAAACATTTCTGGTATATGAATAACATGATGTTTTCAATGGCAAATCAATGAATATGTAATGCACAAACAGTAATTTCTCCACATTGCACGGTGCAAGTCTGGAATTTTTTGCTTTTTCCCTGCTAATCTTAGCATGATAAAGAAGATTCAAAGAGAGTGAGATGCCAGCTCCCTTTCATTCATCCAGTAGCTTCAAACATTTCTGGTATATGAAAACATGTTTTTCATGGTAAAAATCATGTATCTCCACCATAGCAAGGTGCACTTCTGAATTTTTTGCTTTTTTCCTGCTATCCTTAGCATGATAAAAGAAGATTCAAGAGAGTGAGATGCCAGCTCCTTTCATTCAGTCAGTTACTTCAAACATTTCTGGTATATTGAAAAAATGTTTTCAATGGCAAAAATCAATGAATATTGTAAATGCACAAACAGTAATATCTCCACAATTGCAAGGTGCAATTCTGAAATTTTTTGCTTTTTTGTTAATCCTAGCATGATAAAGAAGATTCAAAGAGAGTGAGATGCCAGCTCCTTTCATTCAGTCAGTAGCTTCAAACATTTCTGGTATATGAAAAACATCTTTTTCAATGGCAAAAATAAATGAATATTGTAAATGCAACAAACAGTAATATCTCCACATTGCAAGTGCAATTCTGAAATTTTTTTGCTTTTTTCCTGCTAATCCTAGCATGAAAAAGGAAGATTCAAAGAGAGTGAAGATGCCAGCTCCTTTCATTCAGTCAGTAGCTTCAAACATTTCTGGTATATGAAAAACATGTTATTTCAATGGCAAAAAATCAATGAATATTGTAAATGCACAAACAGTAAATATCTCCACATTGCACGGTGCAATTCTGAAATTTTTAGCTTTATCCTGTTAATCCTAGCATGATAAAGAAGATTCAAAGAGAGTGAGATGCCAGCTCCTTTCATTCAGTCAGTAGCTTCAAACCATTTCTGGTATATGAAAAACATGTTTTTTCAATGGCAAAAATAAATGAATATTGTAAATGCACAAACAGTAATATCTCCACATTGAAGGTGCAATTCTGAAATTTTTTGCTTTTTCCTGCTAATCCTAGCATGATAAAGAAGATTCAAAGAGAGTGAGATGCCAGCTCCTTTCATTCAGTCAGTAGCTTCAAACATTTCTGGTATATGAAAACATGTTTTTCAATGGCAAAAATCAATGAATATTGTAAATGCACAAACAGTAATATCTCCACATTGCAAGGTGCAATTCTGAATTTTTGCTTTTTCCTGTTAATCCTAGCATGATAAAGAAGATTCAAAGAGAGTGAGATGCCAGCTCCTTTCATTCAGTCAGTAGCTTCAAACATTCTGGTATATGAAAAACATGTTTTTCAATGGCAAAAATCAATGAATATTTAAATGCACAAACAGTAATATCTCCACATTGCAAGGTGCAATTCTGAAATTTTTTGCTTTTTCTGCTAATCCTAGCATGATAAAGAAGATTCAAAGAGAGTGAGATGCCAGCTCCTTTCATTCAGTCAGTAGCTTCAAACATTTCTGGTATATGAAAAACATGTTTTTCAATGGCAAAAATCAATGAATATTGTAAATGCACAAACAAGAATATCTCCACATTGCACGGTGCAATTCTGAATTTTTAGCTTTTTCCTGTTAATCCTAGCATGATAAAGAAGATTCAAAGAGAGTGAGATGCCAGCTCCTTTCATTCAGTCAGTAGCTTCAAACATTTCTGGTATATGAAAAACATGTTTTTCAATGGCAAAAATCAATGAATATTGTAAATGCACAAACAGTAATATCTCCACATTGCAAGGTGCAATTCTGAATTTTTTGCTTTTTCCTGCTAATCCTAGCATGATAAAGAAGATTCAAAGAGAGTGAGATGCCAGCCCTTTCATTCAGTCAGTAGCTTCAAACATTTCTGGTATATGAAAAAACATGTTTTTCAATGGCAAAAATCAATGAATATTGTAAATGCACAAACAGTAATTATCTCCACATTGCAAGGTGCAATTCTGAAATTTTTTGCTTTTCCTGCTAATCTTAGCATGATAAAGAAGATTCAAAGAGAGTGAGATGCCAGCTCCTTTCATTCAGTCAGTAGCTTCAAACATTTCTGGTATATGAAACGGTTTTCAATGCAAAATCAATGAATATTGTAAATGCACAACAGTATTTCTCCACATTGCAAGGTGCAATTCTGAAATTTTTTTGCTTTTTCCTGCTCCTTAGCATGATAAAGAAGATTCAAAGAGAGTGAGATGCCAGCTCCTTTCATTCAGTCAGTAGCTCAAACATTTCTGGTATATGAAAAACATGTGTTTTTCAATGGCAAAAATCAATGAATATTGTAAATTTCACAAACAGTAATATCTCAGCATTGCAAGGTGCAAGTCTGAAATTTTTTGCTTTTTCCTTGCTACTCTTAGCATGATAAAGAAGATTCAAAGAGAGTGAGATGCCAGTCCTTTCATTCAGTCAGTAGCTTCAAACATTCTGGTATATGAAAAACAGTTTTTCAATGGTAAAAAATCAATGAATATTGTAAATGCACAACATAATTTCTCCACATTGCAAGGTGCAATTCTGAAATTTTTAGCTTTTTGCCTAGCATGATAAAAAGATTCAAAGAGAGTGAGATGCCAGCTCCTTTCATTCAGTCAGTAGCTTTCAAACATTTCTGGGATATGAAATACATGTTGTTTTTCAATGGCAAAAATCAATGAATATTGTAAATGCACAAACAGTAATATCTCCACATTGCAAGGTGCAATTCTGAAATTTTTGCTTTTTCCTGCTCCTCTTAGCATGATAAAGAAGATTCAAAGAGAGTGAGATGCCAGCTCCTTTTCATTCAGTCAGTAGCTTCAAACATTTCTGGTATATGAAAAACTGATGTTTTTCAATGGCAAAAATCAATGAATATTGTAAATGCACAAACAGTAATTTCTCCGCATTGCAAAGGTGCAATTTCTGAAATTTTTTGCTTTTTCCTGCTTACTCTAGCATGATAAAGAGATTCAAAGAGAGTGAGATGCCAGCTCCTTTCATTCAGTCAGTAGCTTCAAACATTTCTGGTATATGAAAAACATGTTTTTCAATGGCAAAATCAATGAATATTGTAAATGCACAAACAGTAATTTCTCCACATTGCAAGGTGCAATTCTGAAATTTTTTGCTTTTTCCTGCTCATCCTTAGCATGATAAAGAAGATTCAAAGAGAGTGAGATGCCAGCTCCTTTCATTCAGTCAGTAGCTTCAATCATTTCTGGTAACATGTGTTTTCAATGGCAAAAATCAATGAATATTGTAAATGCACAAACAGTAATTTCTCCACATTGCAAGGTGCAATTCTGAAATTTTTGCTTTTTCCTGCTCCTCTTAGCATGATAAAGAAGATTCAAAGAGAGTGAGATGCCAGCTCCTTTCATTCAGTCAGTAGCTTCAAACATTTCTGGTATATGAATAACATGATGTTTTTCAATGGCAAAAATCAATGAATATTGTAAATGCACAAACAGTAATTTCTCCGCATTGCAAAGGTGCAATTCTGAAATTTTTGCTTTTTCCTGCTCCTCTTAGCATGATAAAGAAGATTCAAAGAGAGTGAGATGCCAGCTCCTTTCATTCAGTCAGTAGCTTCAAACATTTCTGGTATATGAATAACATGATGTTTTTCAATGGTAAAAATCAATGAATATTGTAAATGCACAAACAGTAATTTCTCCACATTGCAAGGTGCAATTCTGAAATTTTTTGCTTTTTCCTGCTCCTCTTAGCATGATAAAGAAGATTCAAAGAGAGTGAGATGCCAGCTCCTTTCATTCAGTCAGTAGCTTCAATCATTTCTGGATGTTTTTCAATGGTAAAAATTCAATGAATATTGTAAATGCACAAACAGTAATTTCTCCACATTGCAAGGTGCAATTCTGAAATTTTTTGCTTTTTCCTGCTCCTCTTAGCATGATAAAGAAGATTCAAAGAGAGTGAGATGCCAGCTCCTTTCATTCAGTCAGTAGCTTCAAACATTTCTGGTATATGAAATACACATGAATGTTTTTCAATGGCAAAAATCAATGAATATTGTAAATGCACAAACAGTAATTTCTCCGCATTGCAAGGTGCAATTCTGAAATTTTTTGCTTTTTCCTGCTCCTCTTAGCATGATAAAGAAGATTCAAAGAGAGTGAGATGCCAGCTCCTTTCATTCAGTCAGTAGCTTCAAACATTTCTGGTATATGAATAACATGTTGTTTTTCAATGGCAAAAATCAATGAATATTGTAAATGCACAAACAGTAATTTCTCCGCATTGCAAGGTGCAATTCTGAAATTTTTTGCTTTTTCCTGCTCCTCTTAGCATGATAAAGAAGATTCAAAGAGAGTGAGATGCAGCTCCTTTCATTCAGTCAGTAGCTTCAATCATTTTCTGACTGTTTTTCAATGGCAAAAATCAATGAATATTGTAAATGCACAAACAGTAATTTCTCCACATTGCAAGGTGCAATTCTGAAATTTTTTGCTTTTTCCTGCTCCTCTTAGCATGATAAAGAAGATTCAAAGAGAGTGAGATGCCAGCTCCTTTCATTCAGTCAGTAGCTTCAAATCATTTCTGGTATATGAAAAACATGTTTTTCAATGGCAAAAATCAATGAATATTGTAAATGCACAAACAGTAATTTCTCCGCATTGCAAGGTGCAATTCTGAAATTTTTGCTTTTTCCTGCTCCTCTTAGCATGATAAAGAAGATTCAAAGAGAGTGAGATGCCAGCTCCTTTCATTCAGTCAGTAGCTTCAAACATTTCTGGTATATGAATAACATGATGTTTTTCAATGGCAAAAATCAATGAATATTGTAAATGCACAAACAGTAATTTCTCCGCATTGCAAGGTGCAAGTCTGAAATTTTTTGCTTTTTCCTGCTCCTCTTAGCATGATAAAGAAGATTCAAAGAGTAGTGAGATGCCAGCTACTTTCATTCAGTCAGTAGCTTCAATCATTTCTGGGACGTTTTTCAATGGTAAAAATCAATGAATATTGTAAATGCACAAACAGTAATTTCTCCACATTGCAAGGTGCAATTCTGAAATTTTTTGCTTTTTCCTGCTCCTCTTAGCATGATAAAGAAGATTCAAAGAGAGTGAGATGCCAGCTCCTTTCATTCAGTCAGTAGCTTCAAACATTTCTGGTATATGAATAACATGATGTTTTTCAATGGCAAAAATCAATGAATATTGTAAATGCCACAAACAGTAATTTCTCCGCATTGCAAGGTGCAATTCTGAAATTTTTTGCTTTTTCCTGCTCCTCTTAGCATGATAAAGAAGATTCAAAGAGAGTGAGATGCCAAGCTCCTTTCATTCAGTCAGTAGCTTCAAACATTTCTGGTATATGAATAACATAGTGTTTTCAATGGCAAAAATCAATGAATATTGTAAATGCACAAACAGTAATTTCTCCGCATTGCAAGGTGCAATTCTGAAATTTTTTGCTTTTTCCTGCTCCTCTTAGCATGATAAAGAAGATTCAAAGAGAGTGAGATGCCAGCTCCTTTCATTCAGTCAGTAGCTTCAATCATTTCTGGTATCGTTTTTCAATGGCAAAAATCAATGAATATTGTAAATGCACAAACAGTAATTTCTCCACATTGCAAGGTGCAATTCTGAAATTTTTGCTTTTTCCTGCTCCTCTTAGCATGATAAAGAGATTCAAAGAGAGTGAGATGCCAGCTCCTTTCATTCAGTCAGTAGCTTCAATCATTTCTGGAATGTTTTCAATGGCAAAAATCAATGAATAATTGTAAATGCACAAACAGTAATTTCTCCGCATTGCAAGGTGCAATTCTGAAATTTTTTGCTTTTTCCTGCTCCTCTTAGCATGATAAAGAAGATTCAAAGAGAGTGAGATGCCAGCTCCTTTCATTCAGTCAGTAGCTTCAATCATTTCTGGACGTTTTTCAATGGCAAAAATCAATGAATATTGTAAATGCACAAACAGTAATTTCTCCGCATTGCAAGGTGCAATTCTGAAATTTTTTGCTTTTTCCTGCTCCTCTTAGCATGATAAAGAAGATTCAAAGAGAGTGAGATGCCAGCTCCTTTCATTCAGTCAGTAGCTTCAAACATTTCTGGTATAGAATAACATGATGTTTTTCAATGGCAAAAATCAATGAATATTGTAAATGCACAAACAGTAATTTCTCCGCATTGCAAGGTGCAATTCTGAAATTTTTTGCTTTTTCCTGCTCCTCTTAGCATGATAAAGAAGATTCAAAGAGAGTGAGATGCCAGCTCCTTTCATTCAGTCAGTAGCTTCAATCATTTCTGGACTGTTTTTCAATGGCAAAAATCAATGAATATTGTAAATGCACAAACAGTAATTTCTCCGCATTGCAAGGTGCAATTCTGAAATTTTTTGCTTTTTCCTGCTCCTCTTAGCATGATAAAGAAGATTCAAAAGAGAGTGAGATGCCAGCTCCTTTCATTCAGTCAGTAGCTTCAATCATTTCTGAATACTGGTTTTTCAATGGCAAAAATCAATGAATATTGTAAATGCACAAACAGTAATTTCTCCGCATTGCAAGGTGCAATTCTGAAATTTTTTGCTTTTTCCTGCTCTCTTAGCATGATAAAGAAGATTCAAAGAGAGTGAGATGCCAGCTCCTTTCATTCAGTCAGTAGCTTCAATCATTTCTGGACGTTTTTCAATGGCAAAAATCAATGAATATTGTAAATGCACAAACAGTAATTTCTCCGCATTGCAAGGTGCAATTCTGAAATTTTTTTGCTTTTCCTGCTCCTCTTAGCATGATAAAGAAGATTCAAAGAGAGTGAGATGCCAGCTCCTTTCATTCAGTCAGTAGCTTCAAACATTTCTGGTATATGAATAACTGATGTTTTTCAATGGCAAAAATCAATGAATATTGTAAATGCACAAACAGTAATTTCTCCGCATTGCAAGGTGCAATTCTGAAATTTTTTGCTTTTTCCTGCTCCTCTTAGCATGATAAAGAAGATTCAAAGAGAGTGAGATGCCAGCTCCTTTCATTCAGTCAGTAGCTTCAATCATTTCTGGACGTTTTCAATGGCAAAAATCAATGAATATTGTAAATGCACAAACAGTAATTTCTCCGCATTGCAAGGTGCAATTCTGAAATTTTTTGCTTTTTCCTGCTCCTCTTAGCATGATAAAGAAGATTCAAAGAGAGTGAGATGCCAGCTCCTTTCATTCAGTCAGTAGCTTCAAACATTTCTGGTATTGAATAACAATGTTTTTCAATGGCAAAAATCAATGAATATTGTAAATGCACAAACAGTAATTTCTCCGCATTGCAAGGTGCAATTCTGAAATTTTTTGCTTTTTCCTGCTCCTCTTAGCATGATAAAGAAGATTCAAAGAGAGTGAGATGCCAGCTCCTTTCATTCAGTCAGTAGCTTCAAACATTTCTGGTATATGAATAACATGTTTTTCAAATGGCAAAAATCAATGAATATTGTAAATGCACAAACAGTAATTTCTCCGCATTGCAAGGTGCAAGTCTGAAATTTTTTGCTTTTTCCTGCTCCTCTTAGCATGATAAAGAAGATTCAAAGAGAGTGAGATGCCAGCTAACTTTCATTCAGTCAGTAGCTTCAATCATTTCTGGACGTTTTTCAATGGTAAAAATCAATGAATATTGTAAATGCACAAACAGTAATTTCTCCAGCATTGCAAGGTGCAATTCTGAAATTTTTGCTTTTTCCTGCTCCTCTTAGCATGATAAAGAAGATTCAAAGAGAGTGAGATGCCAGCTCCTTTCATTCAGTCAGTAGCTTCAAACATTTCTGGTATATGAATAACATGATGTTTTTCAATGGCAAAAATCAATGATTATTGTAAATGCACAAACAGTAATTTCTCCGCATTGCAAGGTGCAATTCTGAAATTTTTGCTTTTTCCTGCTCCTCTTAGCATGATAAAGAAGATTCAAAGAGAGTGAGATGCCAGCTCCTTTCATTCAGTCAGTAGCTTCAAACATTTCTGGATGTTTTTCAATGGCAAAAATCAATGAATATTGTAAATGCACAAACAGTAATTTCTCCCGCATTGCAAGGTGCAATTCTGAAATTTTTTGCTTTTTCCTGCTCCTCCTTAGCATGATAAAGAAGATTCAAAGAGAGTGAGATGCCAGCTCCTTTCATTCAGTCAGTAGCTTCAAACATTTCTGGAGATGTTTTTCAATGGCAAAAAATCAATGAATATTGTAAATGCACAAACAGTAATTTCTCCGACATTGCAAGGTGCAATTCTGAAATTTTTTGCTTTTTCCTGCTCCTCTTAGCATGATAAAGAAGATTCAAAGAGAGTGAGATGCCAGCTCCTTTCATTCAGTCAGTAGCTTCAAACATTTCTGGTATATGAAAAACATGTTTTTCAATGGCAAAAATCAATGAATATTGTAAATGCACAAACAGTAATTTCTCCAGCATTGCAAGGTGCAATTCTGAAATTTTTAGCTTTTTCCTGTTAATCTTAGCATGATAAAGAAGATTCAAAGAGAGTGAGATGCCAGCTCCTTTCATTCAGTCAGTAGCTTCAAACATTCTGGTATATGAAAAACATGTTTTTCAATGGCAAAAATCAATGAATATTGTAAATGCACAAACAGTAATTTCTCCACATTGCAAGGTGCAATTCTGAAATTTTTTGCTTTTTCCTGCTCATCCTTAGCATGATAAAGAAGATTCAAAGAGAGTGAGATGCCAGCTCCTTTCATTCAGTCAGTAGCTTCAAACATTTCTGGTATATGAAAAACATGTTTTTCAATGGCAAAAATCAATGAATATTGTAAATGCACAAACAGTAATATCTCCACATTGCACGGTGCAATTCTGAAATTTTTTGCTTTTTCCTGTTAATCCTAGCATGATAAAGAAGATTCAAAGAGAGTGAGATGCCAGCTCCTTTCATTCAGTCAGTAGCTTCAAACATTTCTGGTATATGAAAAACATGTTTTTCAATGGCAAAAATCAATGAATATTGTAAATGCACAAACAGTAATATCTCCACATTGCAAGGTGCAATTCTGAAATTTTTTGCTTTTTCCTGTTAATCCTAGCATGATAAAGAAGATTCAAAGAGAGTGAGATGCCAGCTCCTTTCATTCAGTCAGTAGCTTCAAACATTTCTGGTATATGAAAAACATGTTTTTCAATGGCAAAAATCAATGAATATTGTAAATGCACAAACAGTAATATCTCCACATTGCAAGGTGCAATTCCTGAAATTTTTTGCTTTTTCCTGCTAATCCTAGCATGATAAAGAAGATTCAAAGAGAGTGAGATGCAGCTCCTTTCATTCAGTCAGTAGCTTCAAACATTTCTGGTATATGAAAAACATGTTTTTCAATGGCAAAAATCAATGAATATTGTAAATGCACAAACAGTAATATCTCCACATTGCACGGTGCAATTCTGAAATTTTTTAGCTTTTTCCTGTTAATCCTAGCATGATAAAGAAGATTCAAAGAGAGTGAGATGCCAGCTCCTTTCATTCAGTCAGTAGCTTCAAACATTTCTGGTATATGAAAACATGTTTTTCAATGGCAAAAATCAATGAATATTGTAAATGCACAAACAGTAATATCTCCACATTGCAAGGTGCAATTCTGAAATTTTTTGCTTTTTCCTGTTAATCCTAGCATGATAAAGAAGATTCAAAGAGAGTGAGATGCCAGCTCCTTTCATTCAGTCAGTAGCTTCAAACATTTCTGGTATATGAAAAACATGTTTTTCAATGGCAAAAATCAATGAATATTGTAAATGCACAAACAGTAATATCTCCACATTGCAAGTGCAATTCTGAAATTTTTTGCTTTTTCCTGCTAATCCTAGCATGATAAAGAAGATTCAAAGAGAGTGAGATGCCAGCTCCTTTCCATTCAGTCAGTAGCTTCAAACATTTCTGGTATATGAAAAACATGTTTTTCAATGGCAAAAATCAATGAATATTGTAAATGCACAAACAGTAATATCTCCACATTGCACGGTGCAATTCTGAAATTTTTAGCTTTTTCCTGTTAATCCTAGCATGATAAAGAAGATTCAAAGAGAGTGAGATGCCAGCTCCTTTCATTCAGTCAGTAGCTTCAAACATTTCTGGTATATGAAAAACATGTTTTTCAATGGCAAAAATCAATGAATATTGTAAATGCACAAACAGTAATATCTCCACATTGCAAGGTGCAATTCTGAATTTTTTGCTTTTTCCTGCTAATCCTAGCATGATAAAGAAGATTCAAAGAGAGTGAGATGCCAGCTCCTTTCATTCAGTCAGTAGCTTCAAACATTTCTGGTATATGAAAACATGTTTTCAATGGCAAAAATCAATGAATATTGTAAATGCACAAACAGTAATATCTCCACATTGCAAGGTGCAATTCTGAAATTTTTTGCTTTTCCTGTTAATCCTAGCATGATAAAGAAGATTCAAAGAGAGTGAGATGCCAGCTCCTTTCATTCAGTCAGTAGCTTCAAACATTTCTGGTATATAAAAAACATGTTTTTCAATGGCAAAAATCAATGAATATTGTAAATGCACAAACAGTAATATCTCCACATTGCAAGGTGCAATTCTGAAATTTTTAGCTTTTTCCTGCTAATCCTAGCATGATAAAGAAGATTCAAAGAGAGTGAGATGCCAGCTCCTTTCATTCAGTCAGTAGCTTCAAACATTTCTGGTATATGAAAAACATGTTTTTCAATGGCAAAAATCAATGAATATTGTAAATGCACAAACAGTAATATCTCCACATTGCAAGGTGCAATTCTGAAATTTTTAGCTTTTTCCTGCTAATCCTAGCATGATAAAGAAGATTCAAAGAGAGTGAGATGCCAGCTCCTTTCATTCAGTCAGTAGCTTCAAACATTTCTGGTATATGAAAAACATGTTTTTCAATGGCAAAAAATCAATGAATATTGTAAATGCACAAACAGTAATATCTCCACATTGCAAGGTGCAATTCTGAAATTTTTAGCTTTTTCCTGTTAATCCTAGCATGATAAGAAGATTCAAAGAGAGTGAGATGCCAGCTCCTTTCATTCAGTCAGTAGCTTCAAACATTTCTGGTATATGAAAAACATGTTTTTCAATGGCAAAAATCAATGAATATTGTAAATGCACAAACAGTAATATCTCCACATTGCAAGGTGCAATTCTGAAATTTTTTGCTTTTTCCTGTTAATCCTAGCATGATAAAGAAGATTCAAAGAGAGTGAGATGCCAGCTCCTTCATTCAGTCAGTAGCTTCAAACATTTCTGGTATATGAAAAACATGTTTTTCAATGGCAAAAATCAATGAATATTGTAAATGCACAAACAGTAATATCTCCACATTGCAAGGTGCAATTCTGAAATTTTTTGCTTTTTCCTGCTAATCCTAGCATGATAAAGAAGATTCAAAGAGAGTGAGATGCCAGCTCCTTTCATTCAGTCAGTAGCTTCAAACATTTCTGGTATATGAAAAACATGTTTTTCAATGGCAAAAATCAATGAATATTGTAAATGCACAAACAGTAATATCTCCACATTGCACGGTGCAATTCTGAAATTTTTAGCTTTTTCCTGTTAATCCTAGCATGATAAAGAAGATTCAAAGAGAGTGAGATGCCAGCTCCTTTCATTCAGTCAGTAGCTTCAAACATTTCTGGTATATGAAAAACATGTTTTTCAATGGCAAAAATCAATGAATATTGTAAATGCACAAACAGTAATATCTCCACATTGCAAGGTGCAATTCTGAATTTTTTTTGTTTTTCCTGTTAATCCTAGCATGATAAAGAAGATTCAAAGAGAGTGAGATGCCAGCTCCTTTCATTCAGTCAGTAGCTTCAAACATTTCTGGTATATGAAAAACATGTTTTTCAATGGCAAAAATCAATGAATATTGTAAATGCACAACAGTAATTTCTCCGCATTGCAAGGTGCAAGTCTGAAATTTTTTGCTTTTTCCTGCTCCTCTTAGCATGATAAAGAAGATTCAAAGAGAGTGAGATGCCAGCTCCTTTCATTCAGTCAGTAGCTTCAAACATTTCTGGTATATGAAAAACATGTTTTTCAATGGCAAAAATCAATGAATATTGTAAATGCACAAACAGTAATTTCTCCGCATTGCAAGGTGCAATTCTGAAATTTTTTGCTTTTTCCTGCTCCTCTTAGCATGATAAAGAAGATTCAAAGAGAGTGAGATGCCAGCTCCTTTCATTCAGTCAGTAGCTTCAAACATTTCTGGTATATGAAAAACATGATGTTTTCAATGGCAAAAATCAATGAATATTGTAAATGCACAAACAGTAATTCTCCGCATTGCAAGGTGCAAGTCTGAAATTTTTTGCTTTTTCCTGCTCCTCTTAGCATGATAAAGAAGATTCAAAGAGAGTGAGATGCCAGTTACTTTCATGCAGTCAGTAGCTTCAATCATTTCTGGTATATGAAAAACATGTTTTTCAATGGTAAAAATCAATGAATATTGTAAATGCACAAACAGTAATTTCTCCACATTGCAAGGTGCAATTCTGAAATTTTTTGCTTTTTCCTGCTCCTCTTAGCATGATAAAGAAGATTCAAAGAGAGTGAGATGCCAGCTCCTTTCATTCAGTCAGTAGCTTCAACATTTCTGGTATATGAATAACATGAGTTTTTCAATGGCAAAAATCAATGAATATTGTAAATGCACAAACAGTAATTTCTCCGCATTGCAAGGTGCAATTCTGAAATTTTTTGCTTTTTCCTGCTCCTCTTAGCATGATAAAGAAGATTCAAAGAGAGTGAGATGCCAGCTCCTTTCATTCAGTCAGTAGCTTCAAACATTTCTGGTATATGAATAACATGATGTTTTTCAATGGCAAAAATCAATGAATATTGTAAATGCACAAACAGTAATTTCTCCGCATTGCAAGGTGCAATTCTGAAATTTTTTGCTTTTTCCTGCTCCTCTTAGCATGATAAAGAAGATTCAAAAAGAGTGAGATGCCAGCTCCTTTCATTCAGTCAGTAGCTTCAATCATTTCTGGATGTTTTTCAATGGCAAAAATCAATGAATATTGTAAATGCACAAACAGTAATTTCTCCGCATTGCAAGGTGCAATTCTGAAATTTTTTGCTTTTTCCTGCTCCTCTTAGCATGATAAAGAAGATTCAAAGAGAGTGAGATGCCAGCTCCTTTCATTCAGTCAGTAGCTTCAATCATTTCTGGTAGAATAACATGTTTTTCAATGGCAAAAATCAATGAATATTGTAAATGCACAAACAGTAATTTCTCCGCATTGCAAGGTGCAATTCTGAAATTTTTTGCTTTTTCCTGCTCCTATTAGCATGATAAAGAAGATTCAAAGAGAGTGAGATGCCAGCTCCTTTCATTCAGTCAGTAGCTTCAAACATTTCTGGTATATGAATAACATGATGTTTTTCAATGGCAAAAATCAATGAATATTGTAAATGCACAAACAGTAATTTCTCCGCATTGCAAGGTGCAAGTCTGAAATTTTTTTGCTTTTTCCTGCTCCTCTTAGCATGATAAAGAAGATTCAAAGAGAGTGAGATGCCAGCTACTTTCATTCAGTCAGTAGCTTCAATCATTTCTGGACGTTTTTCAATGGTAAAAATCAATGAATATTGTAAATGCACAAACAGTAATTTCTCCACATTGCAAGGTGCAATTCTGAAATTTTTTGCTTTTTCCTGCTCCTCTTAGCATGATAAAGAAGATTCAAAGAGAGTGAGATGCCAGCTCCTTTCATTCAGTCAGTAGCTTCAAACATTTCTGGTATATGAATAACATGATGTTTTTCAATGGCAAAAATCAATGAATATTGTAAATGCACAAACAGTAATTTCTCCACATTGCAAGGTGCAATTCTGAAATTTTTTGCTTTTTCCTGCTCCTCTTAGCATGATAAAGAAGATTCAAAGAGAGTGAGATGCCAGCTCCTTTCATTCAGTCAGTAGCTTCAAACATTTCTGGTATATGAATAACATGATGTTTTTCAATGGCAAAAATCAATGAATATTGTAAATGCACAAACAGTAATTTCTCCGCATTGCAAGGTGCAATTCTGAAATTTTTTGCTTTTTCCTGCTCCTCTTAGCATGATAAAGAAGATTCAAAGAGAGTGAGATGCCAGCTCCTTTCATTCAGTCAGTAGCTTCAATCATTTCTGGACGTTTTTCAATGGCAAAAATCAATGAATATTGTAAATGCACAAACAGTAATTTCTCCGCATTGCAAGGTGCAATTCTGAAATTTTTTGCTTTTTCCTGCTCCTCTTAGCATGATAAAGAAGATTCAAAGAGAGTGAGATGTCAGCTCCTTTCATTCAGTCAGTAGCTTCAAACATTTCTGGTATATGAATAACATGATGTTTTTCAATGGCAAAAATCAATGAATATTGTAAATGCACAAACAGTAATTTCTCCGCATTGCAAGGTGCAATTCTGAAATTTTTTGCTTTTTCCTGCTCCTCTTAGCATGATAAAGAAGATTCAAAGAGAGTGAGATGCCAGCTCCTTTCATTCAGTCAGTAGCTTCAATCATTTCTGGACGTTTTTCAATGGCAAAAATCAATGAATATTGTAAATGCACAAACAGTAATTTCTCCGCATTGCAAGGTGCAATTCTGAAATTTTTTGCTTTTTCCTGCTCCTCTTAGCATGATAAAGAAGATTCAAAGAGAGTGAGATGCCAGCTCCTTTCATTCAGTCAGTAGCTTCAAACATTTCTGGTATATGAAAAACATGTTTTTCAATGGCAAAAATCAATGAATATTGTAAATGCACAAACAGTAATATCTCCACATTGCAAGGTGCAATTCTGAAATTTTTTGCTTTTTCCTGTTAATCCTAGCATGATAAAGAAGATTCAAAGAGAGTGAGATGCCAGCTCCTTTCATTCAGTCAGTAGCTTCAAACATTTCTGGTATATGAAAAACATGTTTTTCAATGGCAAAAATCAATGAATATTGTAAATGCACAAACAGTAATATCTCCACATTGCAAGGTGCAATTCTGAAATTTTTTGCTTTTTCCTGCTAATCCTAGCATGATAAAGAAGATTCAAAGAGAGTGAGATGCCAGCTCCTTTCATTCAGTCAGTAGCTTCAAACATTTCTGGTATATGAAAAACATGTTTTTCAATGGCAAAAATCAATGAATATTGTAAATGCACAAACAGTAATATCTCCACATTGCACGGTGCAATTCTGAAATTTTTAGCTTTTTCCTGTTAATCCTAGCATGATAAAGAAGATTCAAAGAGAGTGAGATGCCAGCTCCTTTCATTCAGTCAGTAGCTTCAAACATTTCTGGTATATGAAAAACATGTTTTTCAATGGCAAAAATCAATGAATATTGTAAATGCACAAACAGTAATATCTCCACATTGCAAGGTGCAATTCTGAATTTTTTTGCTTTTTCCTGCTAATCCTAGCATGATAAAGAAGATTCAAAGAGAGTGAGATGCCAGCTCCTTTCATTCAGTCAGTAGCTTCAAACATTTCTGGTATATGAAAAACATGTTTTTCAATGGCAAAAATCAATGAATATTGTAAATGCACAAACAGTAATATCTCCACATTGCAAGGTGCAATTCTGAAATTTTTTGCTTTTTCCTGTTAATCCTAGCATGATAAAGAAGATTCAAAGAGAGTGAGATGCCAGCTCCTTTCATTCAGTCAGTAGCTTCAAACATTTCTGGTATATAAAAAACATGTTTTTCAATGGCAAAAATCAATGAATATTGTAAATGCACAAACAGTAATATCTCCACATTGCAAGGTGCAATTCTGAAATTTTTTGCTTTTTCCTGCTAATCCTAGCATGATAAAGAAGATTCAAAGAGAGTGAGATGCCAGCTCCTTTCATTCAGTCAGTAGCTTCAAACATTTCTGGTATATGAAAAACATGTTTTTCAATGGCAAAAATCAATGAATATTGTAAATGCACAAACAGTAATATCTCCACATTGCACGGTGCAATTCTGAAATTTTTAGCTTTTTCCTGTTAATCCTAGCATGATAAAGAAGATTCAAAGAGAGTGAGATGCCAGCTCCTTTCATTCAGTCAGTAGCTTCAAACATTTCTGGTATATGAAAAACATGTTTTTCAATGGCAAAAATCAATGAATATTGTAAATGCACAAACAGTAATATCTCCACATTGCAAGGTGCAATTCTGAAATTTTTTGCTTTTTCCTGCTAATCCTAGCATGATAAAGAAGATTCAAAGAGAGTGAGATGCCAGCTCCTTTCATTCAGTCAGTAGCTTCAAACATTTCTGGTATATGAAAAACATGTTTTTCAATGGCAAAAATCAATGAATATTGTAAATGCACAAACAGTAATATCTCCACATTGCAAGGTGCAATTCTGAAATTTTTTGCTTTTTCCTGTTAATCCTAGCATGATAAAGAAGATTCAAAGAGAGTGAGATGCCAGCTCCTTTCATTCAGTCAGTAGCTTCAAACATTTCTGGTATATGAAAAACATGTTTTTCAATGGCAAAAATCAATGAATATTGTAAATTCACAAACAGTAATATCTCCACATTGCAAGGTGCAATTCTGAAATTTTTTGCTTTTTCCTGCTAATCGTAGCATGATAAAGAAGATTCAAAGAGAGTGAGATGCCAGCTCCTTTCATTCAGTCAGTAGCTTCAAACATTTCTGGTATATGAAAAACATGTTTTTCAATGGCAAAAATCAATGAATATTGTAAATGCACAAACAGTAATATCTCCACATTGCACGGTGCAATTCTGAAATTTTTAGCTTTTTCCTGTTAATCCTAGCATGATAAAGAAGATTCAAAGAGAGTGAGATGCCAGCTCCTTTCATTCAGTCAGTAGCTTCAAACATTTCTGGTATATGAAAAACATGTTTTTCAATGGCAAAAATCAATGAATATTGTAAATGCACAAACAGTAATATCTCCACATTGCAAGGTGCAATTCTGAAATTTTTTGCTTTTTCCTGTTAATCCTAGCATGATAAAGAAGATTCAAAGAGAGTGAGATGCCAGCTCCTTTCATTCAGTCAGTAGCTTCAAACATTTCTGGTATATGAAAAACATGTTTTTCAATGGCAAAAATCAATGAATATTGTAAATGCACAAACAGTAATTTCTCCGCATTGCAAGGTGCAAGTCTGAAATTTTTTGCTTTTTCCTGCTCCTCTTAGCATGATAAAGAAGATTCAAAGAGAGTGAGATGCCAGCTCCTTTCATTCAGTCAGTAGCTTCAATCATTTCTGGACGTTTTTCAATGGCAAAAATCAATGAATATTGTAAATGCACAAACAGTAATTTCTCCGCATTGCAAGGTGCAATTCTGAAATTTTTTGCTTTTTCCTGCTCCTCTTAGCATGATAAAGAAGATTCAAAGAGAGTGAGATGCCAGCTCCTTTCATTCAGTCAGTAGCTTCAAACATTTCTGGTATATGAATAACATGATGTTTTTCAATGGCAAAAATCAATGAATATTGTAAATGCACAAACAGTAATTTCTCCGCATTGCAAGGTGCAAGTCTGAAATTTTTTGCTTTTTCCTGCTCCTCTTAGCATGATAAAGAAGATTCAAAGAGAGTGAGATGCCAGTTACTTTCATGCAGTCAGTAGCTTCAATCATTTCTGGACGTTTTTCAATGGTAAAAATCAATGAATATTGTAAATGCACAAACAGTAATTTCTCCACATTGCAAGGTGCAATTCTGAAATTTTTTGCTTTTTCCTGCTCCTCTTAGCATGATAAAGAAGATTCAAAGAGAGTGAGATGCCAGCTCCTTTCATTCAGTCAGTAGCTTCAAACATTTCTGGTATATGAATAACATGATGTTTTTCAATGGCAAAAATCAATGAATATTGTAAATGCACAAACAGTAATTTCTCCGCATTGCAAGGTGCAATTCTGAAATTTTTTGCTTTTTCCTGCTCCTCTTAGCATGATAAAGAAGATTCAAAGAGAGTGAGATGCCAGCTCCTTTCATTCAGTCAGTAGCTTCAAACATTTCTGGTATATGAATAACATGATGTTTTTCAATGGCAAAAATCAATGAATATTGTAAATGCACAAACAGTAATTTCTCCGCATTGCAAGGTGCAATTCTGAAATTTTTTGCTTTTTCCTGCTCCTCTTAGCATGATAAAGAAGATTCAAAAAGAGTGAGATGCCAGCTCCTTTCATTCAGTCAGTAGCTTCAATCATTTCTGGATGTTTTTCAATGGCAAAAATCAATGAATATTGTAAATGCACAAACAGTAATTTCTCCGCATTGCAAGGTGCAATTCTGAAATTTTTTGCTTTTTCCTGCTCCTCTTAGCATGATAAAGAAGATTCAAAGAGAGTGAGATGCCAGCTCCTTTCATTCAGTCAGTAGCTTCAATCATTTCTGGATGTTTTTCAATGGCAAAAATCAATGAATATTGTAAATGCACAAACAGTAATTTCTCCGCATTGCAAGGTGCAATTCTGAAATTTTTTGCTTTTTCCTGCTCCTATTAGCATGATAAAGAAGATTCAAAGAGAGTGAGATGCCAGCTCCTTTCATTCAGTCAGTAGCTTCAAACATTTCTGGTATATGAATAACATGATGTTTTTCAATGGCAAAAATCAATGAATATTGTAAATGCACAAACAGTAATTTCTCCGCATTGCAAGGTGCAAGTCTGAAATTTTTTTGCTTTTTCCTGCTCCTCTTAGCATGATAAAGAAGATTCAAAGAGAGTGAGATGCCAGCTACTTTCATTCAGTCAGTAGCTTCAATCATTTCTGGACGTTTTTCAATGGTAAAAATCAATGAATATTGTAAATGCACAAACAGTAATTTCTCCACATTGCAAGGTGCAATTCTGAAATTTTTTGCTTTTTCCTGCTCCTCTTAGCATGATAAAGAAGATTCAAAGAGAGTGAGATGCCAGCTCCTTTCATTCAGTCAGTAGCTTCAAACATTTCTGGTATATGAATAACATGATGTTTTTCAATGGCAAAAATCAATGAATATTGTAAATGCACAAACAGTAATTTCTCCACATTGCAAGGTGCAATTCTGAAATTTTTTGCTTTTTCCTGCTCCTCTTAGCATGATAAAGAAGATTCAAAGAGAGTGAGATGCCAGCTCCTTTCATTCAGTCAGTAGCTTCAAACATTTCTGGTATATGAATAACATGATGTTTTTCAATGGCAAAAATCAATGAATATTGTAAATGCACAAACAGTAATTTCTCCGCATTGCAAGGTGCAATTCTGAAATTTTTTGCTTTTTCCTGCTCCTCTTAGCATGATAAAGAAGATTCAAAGAGAGTGAGATGCCAGCTCCTTTCATTCAGTCAGTAGCTTCAATCATTTCTGGACGTTTTTCAATGGCAAAAATCAATGAATATTGTAAATGCACAAACAGTAATTTCTCCGCATTGCAAGGTGCAATTCTGAAATTTTTTGCTTTTTCCTGCTCCTCTTAGCATGATAAAGAAGATTCAAAGAGAGTGAGATGTCAGCTCCTTTCATTCAGTCAGTAGCTTCAAACATTTCTGGTATATGAATAACATGATGTTTTTCAATGGCAAAAATCAATGAATATTGTAAATGCACAAACAGTAATTTCTCCGCATTGCAAGGTGCAATTCTGAAATTTTTTGCTTTTTCCTGCTCCTCTTAGCATGATAAAGAAGATTCAAAGAGAGTGAGATGCCAGCTCCTTTCATTCAGTCAGTAGCTTCAATCATTTCTGGACGTTTTTCAATGGCAAAAATCAATGAATATTGTAAATGCACAAACAGTAATTTCTCCGCATTGCAAGGTGCAATTCTGAAATTTTTTGCTTTTTCCTGCTCCTCTTAGCATGATAAAGAAGATTCAAAGAGAGTGAGATGCCAGCTCCTTTCATTCAGTCAGTAGCTTCAAACATTTCTGGAATATGAATAACATGATGTTTTTCAATGGCAAAAATCAATGAATATTGTAAATGCACAAACAGTAATTTCTCCGCATTGCAAGGTGCAAGTCTGAAATTTTTTGCTTTTTCCTGCTCCTCTTAGCATGATAAAGAAGATTCAAAGAGAGTGAGATGCCAGCTACTTTCATTCAGTCAGTAGCTTCAATCATTTCTGGACGTTTTTCAATGGTAAAAATCAATGAATATTGTAAATGCACAAACAGTAATTTCTCCACATTGCAATGTGCAATTCTAAAATTTTTTGCTTTTTCCTGCTCCTCTTAGCATGATAAAGAAGATTCAAAGAGAGTGAGATGCCAGCTCCTTTCATTCAGTCAGTAGCTTCAAACATTTCTGGTATATGAATAACATGATGTTTTTCAATGGCAAAAATCAATGAATATTGTAAATGCACAAACAGTAATTTCTCCGCATTGCAAGGTGCAATTCTGAAATTTTTTGCTTTTTCCTGCTCCTCTTAGCATGATAAAGAAGATTCAAAGAGAGTGAGATGCCAACTCCTTTCATTCAGTCAGTAGCTTCAAACATTTCTGGTATATGAATAACATGATGTTTTTCAATGGCAAAAATCAATGAATATTGTAAATGCACAAACAGTAATTTCTCCGCATTGCAAGGTGCAATTCTGAAATTTTTTGCTTTTTCCTGCTCCTCTTAGCATGATAAAGAAGATTCAAAGAGAGTGAGGTGCCAGCTCCTTTCATTCAGTCAGTAGCTTCAAACATTTCTGGTATATGAATAACATGTTTTTCAATGGCAAAAATCAATGAATATTGTAAATGCACAAACAGTAATTTCTCCGCATTGCAAGGTGCAATTCTGAAATTTTTTGCTTTTTCCTGCTCCTCTTAGCATGATAAAGAAGATTCAAAGAGAGTGAGATGCCAGCTCCTTTCATTCAATCAGTAGCTTCAATCATTTCTGGACGTTTTTCAATGGCAAAAATCAATGAATATTGTAAATGCACAAACAGTAATTTCTCCGCATTGCAAGGTGCAATTCTGAAATTTTTTGCTTTTTCCTGCTCCTCTTAGCATGATAAAGAAGATTCAAAGAGAGTGAGATGCCAGATCCTTTCATTCAGTCAGTAGCTTCAATCATTTCTGGACGTTTTTCAATGGCAAAAATCAATGAATATTGTAAATGCACAAACAGTAATTTCTCCGCATTGCAAGGTGCAATTCTGAAATTTTTTGCTTTTTCCTGCTCCTCTTAGCATGATAAAGAAGATTCAAAGAGAGTGAGATGCCAGCTCCTTTGATTCAGTCAGTAGCTTCAAACATTTCTGGTATATGAATAACATGATGTTTTTCAATGGCAAAAATCAATGAATATTGTAAATGCACAAACAGTAATTTCTCCGCATTGCAAGGTGCAAGTCTGAAATTTTTTGCTTTTTCCTGCTCCTCTTAGCATGATAAAGAAGATTCAAAGAGAGTGAGATGCCAGCTACTTTCATTCAGTCAGTAGCTTCAATCATTTCTGGACGTTTTTCAATGGTAAAAATCAATGAATATTGTAAATGCACAAACAGTAATTTCTCCACATTGCAAGGTGCAATTCTGAAATTTTTTGCTTTTTCCTGCTCCTCTTAGCATGATAAAGAAGATTCAAAGAGAGTGAGATGCCAGCTCCTTTCATTCAGTCAGTAGCTTCAAACATTTCTGGTATATGAATAACATGATGTTTTTCAATGGCAAAAATCAATGAATATTGTAAATGCACAAACAGTAATTTCTCCGCATTGCAAGGTGCAAGTCTGAAATTTTTTGCTTTTTCCTGCTCCTCTTAGCATGATAAAGAAGATTCAAAGAGAGTGAGATGCCAGCTACTTTCATTCAGTCAGTAGCTTCAATCATTTCTGGACGTTTTTCAATGGTAAAAATCAATGAATATTGTAAATGCACAAACAGTAATTTCTCCACATTGCAAGGTGCAATTCTGAAATTTTTTGCTTTTTCCTGCTCCTCTTAGCATGATAAAGAAGATTCAAAGAGAGTGAGATGCCAGCTCCTTTCATTCAGTCAGTAGCTTCAAACATTTCTGGTATATGAATAACATGATGTTTTTCAATGGCAAAAATCAATGAATATTGTAAATGCACAAACAGTAATTTCTCCACATTGCAAGGTGCAATTCTGAAATTTTTTGCTTTTTCCTGCTCCTCTTAGCATGATAAAGAAGATTCAAAGAGAGTGAGATGCCAGCTCCTTTCATTCAGTCAGTAGCTTCAAACATTTCTGGTATATGAATAACATGATGTTTTTCAATGGCAAAAATCAATGAATATTGTAAATGCACAAACAGTAATTTCTCCGCATTGCAAGGTGCAATTCTGAAATTTTTTGCTTTTTCCTGCTCCTCTTAGCATGATAAAGAAGATTCAAAGAGAGTGAGATGCCAGCTCCTTTCATTCAGTCAGTAGCTTCAATCATTTCTGGACGTTTTTCAATGGCAAAAATCAATGAATATTGTAAATGCACAAACAGTAATTTCTCCGCATTGCAAGGTGCAATTCTGAAATTTTTTGCTTTTTCCTGCTCCTCTTAGCATGATAAAGAAGATTCAAAGAGAGTGAGATGTCAGCTCCTTTCATTCAGTCAGTAGCTTCAAACATTTCTGGTATATGAATAACATGATGTTTTTCAAAGGCAAAAATCAATGAATATTGTAAATGCACAAACAGTAATTTCTCCGCATTGCAAGGTGCAATTCTGAAATTTTTTGCTTTTTCCTGCTCCTCTTAGCATGATAAAGAAGATTCAAAGAGAGTGAGATGCCAGCTCCTTTCATTCAGTCAGTAGCTTCAATCATTTCTGGACGTTTTTCAATGGCAAAAATCAATGAATATTGTAAATGCACAAACAGTAATTTCTCCGCATTGCAAGGTGCAATTCTGAAATTTTTTGCTTTTTCCTGCTCCTCTTAGCATGATAAAGAAGATTCAAAGAGAGTGAGATGCCAGCTCCTTTCATTCAGTCAGTAGCTTCAAACATTTCTGGTATATGAATAACATGATGTTTTTCAATGGCAAAAATCAATGAATATTGTAAATGCACAAACAGTAATTTCTCCGCATTGCAAGGTGCAAGTCTGAAATTTTTTGCTTTTTCCTGCTCCTCTTAGCATGATAAAGAAGATTCAAAGAGAGTGAGATGACAGCTCCTTTCATTTAGTCAGTACCTTCAATCATTTCTGGACGTTTTTCAATGGCAAAAATCAATGAATATTGTAAATGCACAAACAGTAATTTCTCCGCATTGCAAGGTGCAATTCTGAAATTTTTTGCTTTTTCCTGCTCCTCTTAGCATGATAAAGAAGATTCAAAGAGAGTGAGATGACAGCTCCTTTCATTTAGTCAGTACCTTCAATCATTTCTGGACGTTTTTCAATGGCAAAAATCAATGAATATTGTAAATGCACAAACAGTAATTTCTCCGCATTGCAAGGTGCAATTCTGAAATTTTTTGCTTTTTCCCGCTCCTCTTAGCATGATAAAGAAGATTGAAAGAGAGTGAGGTGCCAGCTCCTTTCATTCAGTCAGTAGCTTCAAACATTTCTGGTATATGAATAACATGTTTTTCAATGGCAAAAATCAATGAATATTGTAAATGCACAAACAGTAATTTCTCCGCATTGCAAGGTGCAATTCTGAAATTTTTTGATTTTTCCTGCTCCTCTTAGCATGATAAAGAAGATTCAAAGAGAGTGAGATGCCAGCTCCTTTCATTCAGTCAGTAGCTTCAATCATTTCTGGACGTTTTTCAATGGCAAAAATCAATGAATATTGTAAATGCACAAACAGTAATTTCTCCGCATTGCAAGGTGCAATTCTGAAATTTTTTGCTTTTTCCTGCTCCTCTTAGCATGATAAAGAAGATTCAAAGAGAGTGAGATGCCAGCTCCTTTCATTCAGTCAGTAGCTTCAAACATTTCTGGTATATGAATAACATGATGTTTTTCAATGGCAAAAATCAATGAATATTGTAAATGCACAAACAGTAATTTCTCCGCATTGCAAGGTGCAATTCTGAAATTTTTTGCTTTTTCCTGCTCCTCTTAGCATGATAAAGAAGATTCAAAGAGAGTGAGATGCCAGCTCCTTTCATTCAGTCAGTAGCTTCAAACATTTCTGGTATATGAATAACATGATGTTTTTCAATGGCAAAAATCAATGAATATTGTAAATGCACAAACAGTAATTTCTCCGCATTGCAAGGTGCAAGTCTGAAATTTTTTGCTTTTCCCTGCTCCTCTTAGCATGATAAAGAAGATTCAAAGAGAGTGAGATGCCAGCTACTTTCATTCAGTCAGTAGCTTCAATCATTTCTGGACGTTTTTCAATGGTAAAAATCAATGAATATTGTAAATGCACAAACAGTAATTTCTCCACATTGCAAGGTGCAATTCTGAAATTTTTTGCTTTTTCCTGCTCCTCTTAGCATGATAAAGAAGATTCAAAGAGAGTGAGATGCCAGCTCCTTTCATTCAGTCAGTAGCTTCAAACATTTCTGGTATATGAATAACATGATGTTTTTCAATGGCAAACATCAATGAATATTGTAAATGCACAAACAGTAATTTCTCCGCATTGCAAGGTGCAATTCTGAAATTTTTTGCTTTTTCCTGCTCCTCTTAGCATGATAAAGAAGATTCAAAGAGAGTGAGATGCCAGCTCCTTTCATTCAGTCAGTAGCTTCAATCATTTCTGGATGTTTTTCAATGGCAAAAATCAATGAATATTGTAAATGCACAAACTGTAATTTCTCCGCATTGCAAGGTGCAATTCTGAAATTTTTTGCTTTTTCCTGCTCCTCTTAGCATGATAAAGAAGATTCAAAGAGAGTGAGATGCCAGCTCCTTTCATTCAGTCAGTAGCTTCAATCATTTCTGGACGTTTTTCAGTGGCAAAAATCAATGAATATTGTAAATGCACAAACAGTAATTTCTCCGCATTGCAAGGTGCAATTCTGAAATTTTTTGCTTTTTCCTGCTCCTCTTAGCATGATAAAGAAGATTCAAAGAGAGTGAGATGCCAGCTCCTTTCATTCAGTCAGTACCTTCAATCATTTCTGGACGTTTTTCAATGGCAAAAATCAATGAATATTGTAAATGCACAAACAGTAATTTCTCCGCATTGCAAGGTGCAAGTCTGAAATTTTTTGCTTTTTCCTGCTCCTCTTAGCATGATAAAGAAGATTCAAAGAGAGTGAGATGCCAGCTACTTTCATTCAGTCAGTAGCTTCAATCATTTCTGGACGTTTTTCAATGGTAAAAATCAATGAATATTGTAAATGCACAAACAGTAATTTCTCCACATTGCAAGGTGCAATTCTGAAATTTTTTGCTTTTCCTGCTCCTCTTAGCATGATAACGAAGATTCAAAGAGAGTGAGATGCCAGCTCCTTTCATTCAGTCAGTAGCTTCAAACATTTCTGGTATATGAATAACATGATGTTTTTCAATGGCAAAAATCAATGAATATTGTAAATGCACAAACAGTAATTTCTCCGCATTGCAAGGTGCAATTCTGAAATTTTTTGCTTTTTCCTGCTCCTCTTAGCATGATAAAGAAGATTCAAAGAGAGTGAGATGCCAGCTCCTTTCATTCAGTCAGTAGCTTCAATCATTTCTGGATGTTTTTCAATGGCAAAAATCAATGAATATTGTAAATGCACAAACTGTAATTTCTCCGCATTGCAAGGTGCAATTCTGAAATTTTTTGCTTTTTCCTGCTCCTCTTAGCATGATAAAGAAGATTCAAAGAGAGTGAGATGCCAGCTCCTTTCATTCAGTCAGTAGCTTCAATCATTTCTGGACGTTTTTCAATGGCAAAAATCAATGAATATTGTAAATGCACAAACAGTAATTTCTCCGCATTGCAAGGTGCAATTCTGAAATTTTTTGCTTTTTCCTGCTCCTCTTAGCATGATAAAGAAGATTCAAAGAGAGTGAGATGACAGCTCCTTTCATTTAGTCAGTACCTTCAATCATTTCTGGACGTTTTTCAATGGCAAAAATCAATGAATATTGTAAATGCACAAACAGTAATTTCTCCGCATTGCAAGGTGCAATTCTGAAATTTTTTGCTTTTTCCCGCTCCTCTTAGCATGATAAAGAAGATTGAAAGAGAGTGAGGTGCCAGCTCCTTTCATTCAGTCAGTAGCTTCAAACATTTCTGGTATATGAATAACATGTTTTTCAATGGCAAAAATCAATGAATATTGTAAATGCACAAACAGTAATTTCTCCGCATTGCAAGGTGCAATTCTGAAATTTTTTGATTTTTCCTGCTCCTCTTAGCATGATAAAGAAGATTCAAAGAGAGTGAGATGCCAGCTCCTTTCATTCAGTCAGTAGCTTCAATCATTTCTGGATGTTTTTCAATGGCAAAAATCAATGAATATTGTAAATGCACAAACTGTAATTTCTCCGCATTGCAAGGTGCAATTCTGAAATTTTTTGCTTTTTCCTGCTCCTCTTAGCATGATAAAGAAGATTCAAAGAGAGTGAGATGCCAGCTCCTTTCATTCAGTCAGTAGCTTCAATCATTTCTGGACGTTTTTCAATGGCAAAAATCAATGAATATTGTAAATGCACAAACAGTAATTTCTCCGCATTGCAAGGTGCAATTCTGAAATTTTTTGCTTTTTCCTGCTCCTCTTAGCATGATAAAGAAGATTCAAAGAGAGTGAGATGCCAGCTCCTTTCATTCAGTCAGTAGCTTCAATCATTTCTGGACGTTTTTCAATGGCAAAAATCAATGAATATTGTAAATGCACAAACAGTAATTTCTCCGCATTGCAAGGTGCAATTCTGAAATTTTTTGCTTTTTCCCGCTCCTCTTAGCATGATAAAGAAGATTCAAAGAGAGTGAGATGCCAGCTCCTTTCATTCAGTCAGTAGCTTCAAACATTTCTGGTATATGAATAACATGATGTTTTTCAATGGCAAAAATCAATGAATATTGTAAATGCACAAACAGTAATTTCTCCGCATTGCAAGGTGCAATTCTGAAATTTTTTGCTTTTTCCTGCTCCTCTTAGCATGATAAAGAAGATTCAAAGAGAGTGAGATGCCAGCTCCTTTCATTCAGTCAGTAGCTTCAAACATTTCTGGTATATGAATAACATGATGTTTTTCAATGGCAAAAATCAATGAATATTGTAAATGCACAAACAGTAATTTCTCCGCATTGCAAGGTGCAAGTCTGAAATTTTTTGCTTTTTCCTGCTCCTCTTAGCATGATAAAGAAGATTCAAAGAGAGTGAGATGCCAGCTACTTTCATGCAGTCAGTAGCTTCAATCATTTCTTTACGTTTTTCAATGGTAAAAATCAATGAATATTGTAAATGCACAAACAGTAATTTCTCCACATTGCAAGGTGCAATTCTGAAATTTTTTGCTTTTTCCTGCTCCTCTTAGCATGATAAAGAAGATTCAAAGAGAGTGAGATGCCAGCTCCTTTCATTCAGTCAGTAGCTTCAAACATTTCTGGTATATGAAAAACATGTTTTTCAATGGCAAAAATCAATGAATATTGTAAATGCACAAACAGTAATATCTCCACATTGCACGGTGCAATTCTGAAATTTTTAGCTTTTTCCTGTTAATCCTAGCATGATAAAGAAGATTCAAAGAGAGTGAGATGCCAGCTCCTTTCATTCAGTCAGTAGCTTCAAACATTTCTGGTATATGAAAAACATGTTTTTCAATGGCAAAAATCAATGAATATTGTAAATGCACAAACAGTAATATCTCCACATTGCAAGGTGCAATTCTGAAATTTTTTGCTTTTTCCTGCTAATCCTAGCATGATAAAGAAGATTCAAAGAGAGTGAGATGCCAGCTCCTTTCATTCAGTCAGTAGCTTCAAACATTTCTGGTATATGAAAAACATGTTTTTCAATGGCAAAAATCAATGAATATTGTAAATGCACAAACAGTAATATCTCCACATTGCACGGTGCAATTCTGAAATTTTTAGCTTTTTCCTGTTAATCCTAGCATGATAAAGAAGATTCAAAGAGAGTGAGATGCCAGCTCCTTTCATTCAGTCAGTAGCTTCAAACATTTCTGGTATATGAAAAACATGTTTTTCAATGGCAAAAATCAATGAATATTGTAAATGCACAAACAGTAATATCTCCACATTGCAAGGTGCAATTCTGAAATTCTTTGCTTTTTCCTGTTAATCCTAGCATGATAAAGAAGATTCAAAGAGAGTGAGATGCCAGCTCCTTTCATTCAGTCAGTAGCTTCAAACATTTCTGGTATATGAAAAACATGTTTTTCAATGGCAAAAATCAATGAATATTGTAAATGCACAAACAGTAATATCTCCACATTGCAAGGTGCAATTCTGAAATTTTTTGCTTTTTCCTGCTAATCCTAGCATGATAAAGAAGATTCAAAGAGAGTGAGATGCCAGCTCCTTTCATTCAGTCAGTAGCTTCAAACATTTCTGGTATATGAAAAACATGTTTTTCAATGGCAAAAATCAATGAATATTGTAAATGCACAAACAGTAATATCTCCACATTGCACGGTGCAATTCTGAAATTTTTAGCTTTTTCCTGTTAATCCTAGCATGATAAAGAAGATTCAAAGAGAGTGAGATGCCAGCTCCTTTCATTCAGTCAGTAGCTTCAAACATTTCTGGTATATGAAAAACATGTTTTTCAATGGCAAAAATCAATGAATATTGTAAATGCACAAACAGTAATATCTCCACATTGCAAGGTGCAATTCTGAAATTTTTTGCTTTTTCCTGCTAATCCTAGCATGATAAAGAAGATTCAAAGAGAGTGAGATGCCAGCTCCTTTCATTCAGTCAGTAGCTTCAAACATTTCTGGTATATGAAAAACATGTTTTTCAATGGCAAAAATCAATGAATATTGTAAATGCACAAACAGTAATATCTCCACATTGCACGGTGCAATTCTGAAATTTTTAGCTTTTTCCTGTTAATCCTAGCATGATAAAGAAGATTCAAAGAGAGTGAGATGCCAGCTCCTTTCATTCAGTCAGTAGCTTCAAACATTTCTGGTATATGAAAAACATGTTTTTCAATGGCAAAAATCAATGAATATTGTAAATGCACAAACAGTAATATCTCCACATTGCAAGGTGCAATTCTGAAATTTTTTGCTTTTTCCTGTTAATCCTAGCATGATAAAGAAGATTCAAAGAGAGTGAGATGCCAGCTCCTTTCATTCAGTCAGTAGCTTCAAACATTTCTGGTATATGAAAAACATGTTTTTCAATGGCAAAAATCAATGAATATTGTAAATGCACAAACAGTAATATCTCCACATTGCAAGGTGCAATTCTGAAATTTTTTGCTTTTTCCTGCTAATCCTAGCATGATAAAGAAGATTCAAAGAGAGTGAGATGCCAGCTCCTTTCATTCAGTCAGTAGCTTCAAACATTTCTGGTATATGAAAAACATGTTTTTCAATGGCAAAAATCAATGAATATTGTAAATGCACAAACAGTAATATCTCCACATTGCAAGGTGCAATTCTGAATTTTTTTGCTTTTTCCTGCTAATCCTAGCATGATAAAGAAGATTCAAAGAGAGTGAGATGCCAGCTCCTTTCATTCAGTCAGTAGCTTCAAACATTTCTGGTATATGAAAAACATGTTTTTCAATGGCAAAAATCAATGAATATTGTAAATGCACAAACAGTAATATCTCCACATTGCAAGGTGCAATTCTGAAATTTTTTGCTTTTTCCTGTTAATCCTAGCATGATAAAGAAGATTCAAAGAGAGTGAGATGCCAGCTCCTTTCATTCAGTCAGTAGTTTCAAACATTTCTGGTATATAAAAAACATGTTTTTCAATGGCAAAAATCAATGAATATTGTAAATGCACAAACAGTAATATCTCCACATTGCAAGGTGCAATTCTGAAATTTTTTGCTTTTTCCTGCTAATCCTAGCATGATAAAGAAGATTCAAAGAGAGTGAGATGCCAGCTCCTTTCATTCAGTCAGTAGCTTCAAACATTTCTGGTATATGAAAAACATGTTTTTCAATGGCAAAAATCAATGAATATTGTAAATGCACAAACAGTAATATCTCCACATTGCACGGTGCAATTCTGAAATTTTTAGCTTTTTCCTGTTAATCCTAGCATGATAAAGAAGATTCAAAGAGAGTGAGATGCCAGCTCCTTTCATTCAGTCAGTAGCTTCAAACATTTCTGGTATATGAAAAACATGTTTTTCAATGGCAAAAATCAATGAATATTGTAAATGCACAAACAGTAATATCTCCACATTGCAAGGTGCAATTCTGAAATTTTTTGCTTTTTCCTGCTAATCCTAGCATGATAAAGAAGATTCAAAGAGAGTGAGATGCCAGCTCCTTTCATTCAGTCAGTAGCTTCAAACATTTCTGGTATATGAAAAACATGTTTTTCAATGGCAAAAATCAATGAATATTGTAAATGCACAAACAGTAATATCTCCACATTGCAAGGTGCAATTCTGAAATTTTTTGCTTTTTCCTGTTAATCCTAGCATGATAAAGAAGATTCAAAGAGAGTGAGATGCCAGCTCCTTTCATTCAGTCAGTAGCTTCAAACATTTCTGGTATATGAAAAACATGTTTTTCAATGGCAAAAATCAATGAATATTGTAAATTCACAAACAGTAATATCTCCACATTGCAAGGTGCAATTCTGAAATTTTTTGCTTTTTCCTGCTAATCGTAGCATGATAAAGAAGATTCAAAGAGAGTGAGATGCCAGCTCCTTTCATTCAGTCAGTAGCTTCAAACATTTCTGGTATATGAAAAACATGTTTTTCAATGGCAAAAATCAATGAATATTGTAAATGCACAAACAGTAATATCTCCACATTGCACGGTGCAATTCTGAAATTTTTAGCTTTTTCCTGTTAATCCTAGCATGATAAAGAAGATTCAAAGAGAGTGAGATGCCAGCTCCTTTCATTCAGTCAGTAGCTTCAAACATTTCTGGTATATGAAAAACATGTTTTTCAATGGCAAAAATCAATGAATATTGTAAATGCACAAACAGTAATATCTCCACATTGCAAGGTGCAATTCTGAAATTTTTTGCTTTTTCCTGTTAATCCTAGCATGATAAAGAAGATTCAAAGAGAGTGAGATGCCAGCTCCTTTCATTCAGTCAGTAGCTTCAAACATTTCTGGTATATGAAAAACATGTTTTTCAATGGCAAAAATCAATGAATATTGTAAATGCACAAACAGTAATTTCTCCGCATTGCAAGGTGCAAGTCTGAAATTTTTTGCTTTTTCCTGCTCCTCTTAGCATGATAAAGAAGATTCAAAGAGAGTGAGATGCCAGCTCCTTTCATTCAGTCAGTAGCTTCAATCATTTCTGGACGTTTTTCAATGGCAAAAATCAATGAATATTGTAAATGCACAAACAGTAATTTCTCCGCATTGCAAGGTGCAATTCTGAAATTTTTTGCTTTTTCCTGCTCCTCTTAGCATGATAAAGAAGATTCAAAGAGAGTGAGATGCCAGCTCCTTTCATTCAGTCAGTAGCTTCAAACATTTCTGGTATATGAATAACATGATGTTTTTCAATGGCAAAAATCAATGAATATTGTAAATGCACAAACAGTAATTTCTCCGCATTGCAAGGTGCAAGTCTGAAATTTTTTGCTTTTTCCTGCTCCTCTTAGCATGATAAAGAAGATTCAAAGAGAGTGAGATGCCAGTTACTTTCATGCAGTCAGTAGCTTCAATCATTTCTGGACGTTTTTCAATGGTAAAAATCAATGAATATTGTAAATGCACAAACAGTAATTTCTCCACATTGCAAGGTGCAATTCTGAAATTTTTTGCTTTTTCCTGCTCCTCTTAGCATGATAAAGAAGATTCAAAGAGAGTGAGATGCCAGCTCCTTTCATTCAGTCAGTAGCTTCAAACATTTCTGGTATATGAATAACATGATGTTTTTCAATGGCAAAAATCAATGAATATTGTAAATGCACAAACAGTAATTTCTCCGCATTGCAAGGTGCAATTCTGAAATTTTTTGCTTTTTCCTGCTCCTCTTAGCATGATAAAGAAGATTCAAAGAGAGTGAGATGCCAGCTCCTTTCATTCAGTCAGTAGCTTCAAACATTTCTGGTATATGAATAACATGATGTTTTTCAATGGCAAAAATCAATGAATATTGTAAATGCACAAACAGTAATTTCTCCGCATTGCAAGGTGCAATTCTGAAATTTTTTGCTTTTTCCTGCTCCTCTTAGCATGATAAAGAAGATTCAAAAAGAGTGAGATGCCAGCTCCTTTCATTCAGTCAGTAGCTTCAATCATTTCTGGATGTTTTTCAATGGCAAAAATCAATGAATATTGTAAATGCACAAACAGTAATTTCTCCGCATTGCAAGGTGCAATTCTGAAATTTTTTGCTTTTTCCTGCTCCTCTTAGCATGATAAAGAAGATTCAAAGAGAGTGAGATGCCAGCTCCTTTCATTCAGTCAGTAGCTTCAATCATTTCTGGATGTTTTTCAATGGCAAAAATCAATGAATATTGTAAATGCACAAACAGTAATTTCTCCGCATTGCAAGGTGCAATTCTGAAATTTTTTGCTTTTTCCTGCTCCTCTTAGCATGATAAAGAAGATTCAAAGAGAGTGAGATGCCAGCTCCTTTCATTCAGTCAGTAGCTTCAAACATTTCTGGTATATGAATAACATGATGTTTTTCAATGGCAAAAATCAATGAATATTGTAAATGCACAAACAGTAATTTCTCCGCATTGCAAGGTGCAAGTCTGAAATTTTTTTGCTTTTTCCTGCTCCTCTTAGCATGATAAAGAAGATTCAAAGAGAGTGAGATGCCAGCTACTTTCATTCAGTCAGTAGCTTCAATCATTTCTGGACGTTTTTCAATGGTAAAAATCAATGAATATTGTAAATGCACAAACAGTAATTTCTCCACATTGCAAGGTGCAATTCTGAAATTTTTTGCTTTTTCCTGCTCCTCTTAGCATGATAAAGAAGATTCAAAGAGAGTGAGATGCCAGCTCCTTTCATTCAGTCAGTAGCTTCAAACATTTCTGGTATATGAATAACATGATGTTTTTCAATGGCAAAAATCAATGAATATTGTAAATGCACAAACAGTAATTTCTCCACATTGCAAGGTGCAATTCTGAAATTTTTTGCTTTTTCCTGCTCCTCTTAGCATGATAAAGAAGATTCAAAGAGAGTGAGATGCCAGCTACTTTCATTCAGTCAGTAGCTTCAATCATTTCTGGACGTTTTTCAATGGTAAAAATCAATGAATATTGTAAATGCACAAACAGTAATTTCTCGACATTGCAAGGTGCAATTCTGAAATTTTTTGCTTTTTCCTGCTCCTCTTAGCATGATAAAGAAGATTCAAAGAGAGTGAGATGCCAGCTCCTTTCATTCAGTCAGTAGCTTCAAACATTTCTGGTATATGAAAAACATGTTTTTCAATGGCAAAAATCAATGAATATTGTAAATGCACAAACAGTAATATCTCCACATTGCAAGGTGCAATTCTGAAATTTTTTGCTTTTTCCTGTTAATCCTAGCATGATAAAGAAGATTCAAAGAGAGTGAGATGCCAGCTCCTTTCATTCAGTCAGTAGCTTCAAACATTTCTGGTATATGAAAAACATGTTTTTCAATGGCAAAAATCAATGAATATTGTAAATTCACAAACAGTAATATCTCCACATTGCAAGGTGCAATTCTGAAATTTTTTGCTTTTTCCTGCTAATCGTAGCATGATAAAGAAGATTCAAAGAGAGTGAGATGCCAGCTCCTTTCATTCAGTCAGTAGCTTCAAACATTTCTGGTATATGAAAAACATGTTTTTCAATGGCAAAAATCAATGAATATTGTAAATGCACAAACAGTAATATCTCCACATTGCACGGTGCAATTCTGAAATTTTTAGCTTTTTCCTGTTAATCCTAGCATGATAAAGAAGATTCAAAGAGAGTGAGATGCCAGCTCCTTTCATTCAGTCAGTAGCTTCAAACATTTCTGGTATATGAAAAACATGTTTTTCAATGGCAAAAATCAATGAATATTGTAAATGCACAAACAGTAATATCTCCACATTGCAAGGTGCAATTCTGAAATTTTTTGCTTTTTCCTGTTAATCCTAGCATGATAAAGAAGATTCAAAGAGAGTGAGATGCCAGCTCCTTTCATTCAGTCAGTAGCTTCAAACATTTCTGGTATATGAAAAACATGTTTTTCAATGGCAAAAATCAATGAATATTGTAAATGCACAAACAGTAATTTCTCCGCATTGCAAGGTGCAAGTCTGAAATTTTTTGCTTTTTCCTGCTCCTCTTAGCATGATAAAGAAGATTCAAAGAGAGTGAGATGCCAGCTCCTTTCATTCAGTCAGTAGCTTCAATCATTTCTGGACGTTTTTCAATGGCAAAAATCAATGAATATTGTAAATGCACAAACAGTAATTTCTCCGCATTGCAAGGTGCAATTCTGAAATTTTTTGCTTTTTCCTGCTCCTCTTAGCATGATAAAGAAGATTCAAAGAGAGTGAGATGCCAGCTCCTTTCATTCAGTCAGTAGCTTCAAACATTTCTGGTATATGAATAACATGATGTTTTTCAATGGCAAAAATCAATGAATATTGTAAATGCACAAACAGTAATTTCTCCGCATTGCAAGGTGCAAGTCTGAAATTTTTTGCTTTTTCCTGCTCCTCTTAGCATGATAAAGAAGATTCAAAGAGAGTGAGATGCCAGTTACTTTCATGCAGTCAGTAGCTTCAATCATTTCTGGACGTTTTTCAATGGTAAAAATCAATGAATATTGTAAATGCACAAACAGTAATTTCTCCACATTGCAAGGTGCAATTCTGAAATTTTTTGCTTTTTCCTGCTCCTCTTAGCATGATAAAGAAGATTCAAAGAGAGTGAGATGCCAGCTCCTTTCATTCAGTCAGTAGCTTCAAACATTTCTGGTATATGAATAACATGATGTTTTTCAATGGCAAAAATCAATGAATATTGTAAATGCACAAACAGTAATTTCTCCGCATTGCAAGGTGCAATTCTGAAATTTTTTGCTTTTTCCTGCTCCTCTTAGCATGATAAAGAAGATTCAAAGAGAGTGAGATGCCAGCTCCTTTCATTCAGTCAGTAGCTTCAAACATTTCTGGTATATGAATAACATGATGTTTTTCAATGGCAAAAATCAATGAATATTGTAAATGCACAAACAGTAATTTCTCCGCATTGCAAGGTGCAATTCTGAAATTTTTTGCTTTTTCCTGCTCCTCTTAGCATGATAAAGAAGATTCAAAAAGAGTGAGATGCCAGCTCCTTTCATTCAGTCAGTAGCTTCAATCATTTCTGGATGTTTTTCAATGGCAAAAATCAATGAATATTGTAAATGCACAAACAGTAATTTCTCCGCATTGCAAGGTGCAATTCTGAAATTTTTTGCTTTTTCCTGCTCCTCTTAGCATGATAAAGAAGATTCAAAGAGAGTGAGATGCCAGCTCCTTTCATTCAGTCAGTAGCTTCAATCATTTCTGGATGTTTTTCAATGGCAAAAATCAATGAATATTGTAAATGCACAAACAGTAATTTCTCCGCATTGCAAGGTGCAATTCTGAAATTTTTTGCTTTTTCCTGCTCCTCTTAGCATGATAAAGAAGATTCAAAGAGAGTGAGATGCCAGCTCCTTTCATTCAGTCAGTAGCTTCAAACATTTCTGGTATATGAATAACATGATGTTTTTCAATGGCAAAAATCAATGAATATTGTAAATGCACAAACAGTAATTTCTCCGCATTGCAAGGTGCAAGTCTGAAATTTTTTTGCTTTTTCCTGCTCCTCTTAGCATGATAAAGAAGATTCAAAGAGAGTGAGATGCCAGCTACTTTCATTCAGTCAGTAGCTTCAATCATTTCTGGACGTTTTTCAATGGTAAAAATCAATGAATATTGTAAATGCACAAACAGTAATTTCTCCACATTGCAAGGTGCAATTCTGAAATTTTTTGCTTTTTCCTGCTCCTCTTAGCATGATAAAGAAGATTCAAAGAGAGTGAGATGCCAGCTCCTTTCATTCAGTCAGTAGCTTCAAACATTTCTGGTATATGAATAACATGATGTTTTTCAATGGCAAAAATCAATGAATATTGTAAATGCACAAACAGTAATTTCTCCACATTGCAAGGTGCAATTCTGAAATTTTTTGCTTTTTCCTGCTCCTCTTAGCATGATAAAGAAGATTCAAAGAGAGTGAGATGCCAGCTCCTTTCATTCAGTCAGTAGCTTCAAACATTTCTGGTATATGAATAACATGATGTTTTTCAATGGCAAAAATCAATGAATATTGTAAATGCACAAACAGTAATTTCTCCGCATTGCAAGGTGCAATTCTGAAATTTTTTGCTTTTTCCTGCTCCTCTTAGCATGATAAAGAAGATTCAAAGAGAGTGAGATGCCAGCTCCTTTCATTCAGTCAGTAGCTTCAATCATTTCTGGACGTTTTTCAATGGCAAAAATCAATGAATATTGTAAATGCACAAACAGTAATTTCTCCGCATTGCAAGGTGCAATTCTGAAATTTTTTGCTTTTTCCTGCTCCTCTTAGCATGATAAAGAAGATTCAAAGAGAGTGAGATGTCAGCTCCTTTCATTCAGTCAGTAGCTTCAAACATTTCTGGTATATGAATAACATGATGTTTTTCAATGGCAAAAATCAATGAATATTGTAAATGCACAAACAGTAATTTCTCCGCATTGCAAGGTGCAATTCTGAAATTTTTTGCTTTTTCCTGCTCCTCTTAGCATGATAAAGAAGATTCAAAGAGAGTGAGATGCCAGCTCCTTTCATTCAGTCAGTAGCTTCAATCATTTCTGGACGTTTTTCAATGGCAAAAATCAATGAATATTGTAAATGCACAAACAGTAATTTCTCCGCATTGCAAGGTGCAATTCTGAAATTTTTTGCTTTTTCCTGCTCCTCTTAGCATGATAAAGAAGATTCAAAGAGAGTGAGATGCCAGCTCCTTTCATTCAGTCAGTAGCTTCAAACATTTCTGGAATATGAATAACATGATGTTTTTCAATGGCAAAAATCAATGAATATTGTAAATGCACAAACAGTAATTTCTCCGCATTGCAAGGTGCAAGTCTGAAATTTTTTGCTTTTTCCTGCTCCTCTTAGCATGATAAAGAAGATTCAAAGAGAGTGAGATGCCAGCTACTTTCATTCAGTCAGTAGCTTCAATCATTTCTGGACGTTTTTCAATGGTAAAAATCAATGAATATTGTAAATGCACAAACAGTAATTTCTCCACATTGCAATGTGCAATTCTAAAATTTTTTGCTTTTTCCTGCTCCTCTTAGCATGATAAAGAAGATTCAAAGAGAGTGAGATGCCAGCTCCTTTCATTCAGTCAGTAGCTTCAAACATTTCTGGTATATGAATAACATGATGTTTTTCAATGGCAAAAATCAATGAATATTGTAAATGCACAAACAGTAATTTCTCCGCATTGCAAGGTGCAATTCTGAAATTTTTTGCTTTTTCCTGCTCCTCTTAGCATGATAAAGAAGATTCAAAGAGAGTGAGATGCCAACTCCTTTCATTCAGTCAGTAGCTTCAAACATTTCTGGTATATGAATAACATGATGTTTTTCAATGGCAAAAATCAATGAATATTGTAAATGCACAAACAGTAATTTCTCCGCATTGCAAGGTGCAATTCTGAAATTTTTTGCTTTTTCCTGCTCCTCTTAGCATGATAAAGAAGATTCAAAGAGAGTGAGGTGCCAGCTCCTTTCATTCAGTCAGTAGCTTCAAACATTTCTGGTATATGAATAACATGTTTTTCAATGGCAAAAATCAATGAATATTGTAAATGCACAAACAGTAATTTCTCCGCATTGCAAGGTGCAATTCTGAAATTTTTTGCTTTTTCCTGCTCCTCTTAGCATGATAAAGAAGATTCAAAGAGAGTGAGATGCCAGCTCCTTTCATTCAATCAGTAGCTTCAATCATTTCTGGACGTTTTTCAATGGCAAAAATCAATGAATATTGTAAATGCACAAACAGTAATTTCTCCGCATTGCAAGGTGCAATTCTGAAATTTTTTGCTTTTTCCTGCTCCTCTTAGCATGATAAAGAAGATTCAAAGAGAGTGAGATGCCAGATCCTTTCATTCAGTCAGTAGCTTCAATCATTTCTGGACGTTTTTCAATGGCAAAAATCAATGAATATTGTAAATGCACAAACAGTAATTTCTCCGCATTGCAAGGTGCAATTCTGAAATTTTTTGCTTTTTCCTGCTCCTCTTAGCATGATAAAGAAGATTCAAAGAGAGTGAGATGCCAGCTCCTTTGATTCAGTCAGTAGCTTCAAACATTTCTGGTATATGAATAACATGATGTTTTTCAATGGCAAAAATCAATGAATATTGTAAATGCACAAACAGTAATTTCTCCGCATTGCAAGGTGCAAGTCTGAAATTTTTTGCTTTTTCCTGCTCCTCTTAGCATGATAAAGAAGATTCAAAGAGAGTGAGATGCCAGCTACTTTCATTCAGTCAGTAGCTTCAATCATTTCTGGACGTTTTTCAATGGTAAAAATCAATGAATATTGTAAATGCACAAACAGTAATTTCTCCACATTGCAAGGTGCAATTCTGAAATTTTTTGCTTTTTCCTGCTCCTCTTAGCATGATAAAGAAGATTCAAAGAGAGTGAGATGCCAGCTCCTTTCATTCAGTCAGTAGCTTCAAACATTTCTGGTATATGAATAACATGATGTTTTTCAATGGCAAAAATCAATGAATATTGTAAATGCACAAACAGTAATTTCTCCGCATTGCAAGGTGCAAGTCTGAAATTTTTTGCTTTTTCCTGCTCCTCTTAGCATGATAAAGAAGATTCAAAGAGAGTGAGATGCCAGCTACTTTCATTCAGTCAGTAGCTTCAATCATTTCTGGACGTTTTTCAATGGTAAAAATCAATGAATATTGTAAATGCACAAACAGTAATTTCTCCACATTGCAAGGTGCAATTCTGAAATTTTTTGCTTTTTCCTGCTCCTCTTAGCATGATAAAGAAGATTCAAAGAGAGTGAGATGCCAGCTCCTTTCATTCAGTCAGTAGCTTCAAACATTTCTGGTATATGAACAACATGATGTTTTTCAATGGCAAAAATCAATGAATATTGTAAATGCACAAACAGTAATTTCTCCACATTGCAAGGTGCAATTCTGAAATTTTTTGCTTTTTCCTGCTCCTCTTAGCATGATAAAGAAGATTCAAAGAGAGTGAGATGCCAGCTCCTTTCATTCAGTCAGTAGCTTCAAACATTTCTGGTATATGAATAACATGATGTTTTTCAATGGCAAAAATCAATGAATATTGTAAATGCACAAACAGTAATTTCTCCGCATTGCAAGGTGCAATTCTGAAATTTTTTGCTTTTTCCTGCTCCTCTTAGCATGATAAAGAAGATTCAAAGAGAGTGAGATGCCAGCTCCTTTCATTCAGTCAGTAGCTTCAATCATTTCTGGACGTTTTTCAATGGCAAAAATCAATGAATATTGTAAATGCACAAACAGTAATTTCTCCGCATTGCAAGGTGCAATTCTGAAATTTTTTGCTTTTTCCTGCTCCTCTTAGCATGATAAAGAAGATTCAAAGAGAGTGAGATGTCAGCTCCTTTCATTCAGTCAGTAGCTTCAAACATTTCTGGTATATGAATAACATGATGTTTTTCAATGGCAAAAATCAATGAATATTGTAAATGCACAAACAGTAATTTCTCCGCATTGCAAGGTGCAATTCTGAAATTTTTTGCTTTTTCCTGCTCCTCTTAGCATGATAAAGAAGATTCAAAGAGAGTGAGATGCCAGCTCCTTTCATTCAGTCAGTAGCTTCAATCATTTCTGGACGTTTTTCAATGGCAAAAATCAATGAATATTGTAAATGCACAAACAGTAATTTCTCCGCATTGCAAGGTGCAATTCTGAAATTTTTTGCTTTTTCCTGCTCCTCTTAGCATGATAAAGAAGATTCAAAGAGAGTGAGATGCCAGCTCCTTTCATTCAGTCAGTAGCTTCAAACATTTCTGGTATATGAATAACATGATGTTTTTCAATGGCAAAAATCAATGAATATTGTAAATGCACAAACAGTAATTTCTCCGCATTGCAAGGTGCAAGTCTGAAATTTTTTGCTTTTTCCTGCTCCTCTTAGCATGATAAAGAAGATTCAAAGAGAGTGAGATGACAGCTCCTTTCATTTAGTCAGTACCTTCAATCATTTCTGGACGTTTTTCAATGGCAAAAATCAATGAATATTGTAAATGCACAAACAGTAATTTCTCCGCATTGCAAGGTGCAATTCTGAAATTTTTTGCTTTTTCCTGCTCCTCTTAGCATGATAAAGAAGATTCAAAGAGAGTGAGATGACAGCTCCTTTCATTTAGTCAGTACCTTCAATCATTTCTGGACGTTTTTCAATGGCAAAAATCAATGAATATTGTAAATGCACAAACAGTAATTTCTCCGCATTGCAAGGTGCAATTCTGAAATTTTTTGCTTTTTCCCGCTCCTCTTAGCATGATAAAGAAGATTGAAAGAGAGTGAGGTGCCAGCTCCTTTCATTCAGTCAGTAGCTTCAAACATTTCTGGTATATGAATAACATGTTTTTCAATGGCAAAAATCAATGAATATTGTAAATGCACAAACAGTAATTTCTCCGCATTGCAAGGTGCAATTCTGAAATTTTTTGATTTTTCCTGCTCCTCTTAGCATGATAAAGAAGATTCAAAGAGAGTGAGATGCCAGCTCCTTTCATTCAGTCAGTAGCTTCAATCATTTCTGGACGTTTTTCAATGGCAAAAATCAATGAATATTGTAAATGCACAAACAGTAATTTCTCCGCATTGCAAGGTGCAATTCTGAAATTTTTTGCTTTTTCCTGCTCCTCTTAGCATGATAAAGAAGATTCAAAGAGAGTGAGATGCCAGCTCCTTTCATTCAGTCAGTAGCTTCAAACATTTCTGGTATATGAATAACATGATGTTTTTCAATGGCAAAAATCAATGAATATTGTAAATGCACAAACAGTAATTTCTCCGCATTGCAAGGTGCAATTCTGAAATTTTTTGCTTTTTCCTGCTCCTCTTAGCATGATAAAGAAGATTCAAAGAGAGTGAGATGCCAGCTCCTTTCATTCAGTCAGTAGCTTCAAACATTTCTGGTATATGAATAACATGATGTTTTTCAATGGCAAAAATCAATGAATATTGTAAATGCACAAACAGTAATTTCTCCGCATTGCAAGGTGCAAGTCTGAAATTTTTTGCTTTTTCCTGCTCCTCTTAGCATGATAAAGAAGATTCAAAGAGAGTGAGATGCCAGCTACTTTCATTCAGTCAGTAGCTTCAATCATTTCTGGACGTTTTTCAATGGTAAAAATCAATGAATATTGTAAATGCACAAACAGTAATTTCTCCACATTGCAAGGTGCAATTCTGAAATTTTTTGCTTTTTCCTGCTCCTCTTAGCATGATAAAGAAGATTCAAAGAGAGTGAGATGCCAGCTCCTTTCATTCAGTCAGTAGCTTCAAACATTTCTGGTATATGAATAACATGATGTTTTTCAATGGCAAACATCAATGAATATTGTAAATGCACAAACAGTAATTTCTCCGCATTGCAAGGTGCAATTCTGAAATTTTTTGCTTTTTCCTGCTCCTCTTAGCATGATAAAGAAGATTCAAAGAGAGTGAGATGCCAGCTCCTTTCATTCAGTCAGTAGCTTCAATCATTTCTGGATGTTTTTCAATGGCAAAAATCAATGAATATTGTAAATGCACAAACTGTAATTTCTCCGCATTGCAAGGTGCAATTCTGAAATTTTTTGCTTTTTCCTGCTCCTCTTAGCATGATAAAGAAGATTCAAAGAGAGTGAGATGCCAGCTCCTTTCATTCAGTCAGTAGCTTCAATCATTTCTGGACGTTTTTCAGTGGCAAAAATCAATGAATATTGTAAATGCACAAACAGTAATTTCTCCGCATTGCAAGGTGCAATTCTGAAATTTTTTGCTTTTTCCTGCTCCTCTTAGCATGATAAAGAAGATTCAAAGAGAGTGAGATGCCAGCTCCTTTCATTCAGTCAGTACCTTCAATCATTTCTGGACGTTTTTCAATGGCAAAAATCAATGAATATTGTAAATGCACAAACAGTAATTTCTCCGCATTGCAAGGTGCAAGTCTGAAATTTTTTGCTTTTTCCTGCTCCTCTTAGCATGATAAAGAAGATTCAAAGAGAGTGAGATGCCAGCTACTTTCATTCAGTCAGTAGCTTCAATCATTTCTGGACGTTTTTCAATGGTAAAAATCAATGAATATTGTAAATGCACAAACAGTAATTTCTCCACATTGCAAGGTGCAATTCTGAAATTTTTTGCTTTTTCCTGCTCCTCTTAGCATGATAACGAAGATTCAAAGAGAGTGAGATGCCAGCTCCTTTCATTCAGTCAGTAGCTTCAAACATTTCTGGTATATGAATAACATGATGTTTTTCAATGGCAAAAATCAATGAATATTGTCAATGCACAAACAGTAATTTCTCCGCATTGCAAGGTGCAATTCTGAAATTTTTTGCTTTTTCCTGCTCCTCTTAGCATGATAAAGAAGATTCAAAGAGAGTGAGATGCCAGCTCCTTTCATTCAGTCAGTAGCTTCAATCATTTCTGGATGTTTTTCAATGGCAAAAATCAATGAATATTGTAAATGCACAAACTGTAATTTCTCCGCATTGCAAGGTGCAATTCTGAAATTTTTTGCTTTTTCCTGCTCCTCTTAGCATGATAAAGAAGATTCAAAGAGAGTGAGATGCCAGCTCCTTTCATTCAGTCAGTAGCTTCAATCATTTCTGGACGTTTTTCAATGGCAAAAATCAATGAATATTGTAAATGCACAAACAGTAATTTCTCCGCATTGCAAGGTGCAATTCTGAAATTTTTTGCTTTTTCCTGCTCCTCTTAGCATGATAAAGAAGATTCAAAGAGAGTGAGATGCCAGCTCCTTTCATTCAGTCAGTAGCTTCAATCATTTCTGGACGTTTTTCAATGGCAAAAATCAATGAATATTGTAAATGCACAAACAGTAATTTCTCCGCATTGCAAGGTGCAATTCTGAAATTTTTTGCTTTTTCCCGCTCCTCTTAGCATGATAAAGAAGATTCAAAGAGAGTGAGGTGCCAGCTCCTTTCATTCAGTCAGTAGCTTCAAACATTTCTGGTATATGAATAACATGTTTTTCAATGGCAAAAATCAATGAATATTGTAAATGCACAAACAGTAATTTCTCCGCATTGCAAGGTGCAATTCTGAAATTTTTTGATTTTTCCTGCTCCTCTTAGCATGATAAAGAAGATTCAAAGAGAGTGAGATGCCAGCTCCTTTCATTCAGTCAGTAGCTTCAATCATTTCTGGACGTTTTTCAATGGCAAAAATCAATGAATATTGTAAAAGCACAAACAGTAATTTCTCCGCATTGCAAGGTGCAATTCTGAAATTTTTTGCTTTTTCCTGCTCCTCTTAGCATGATAAAGAAGATTCAAAGAGAGTGAGATGCCAGCTCCTTTCATTCAGTCAGTAGCTTCAAACATTTCTGGTATATGAATAACATGATGTTTTTCAATGGCAAAAATCAATGAATATTGTAAATGCACAAACAGTAATTTCTCCGCATTGCAAGGTGCAATTCTGAAATTTTTTGCTTTTTCCTGCTCCTCTTAGCATGATAAAGAAGATTTAAAGAGAGTGAGATGCCAGCTCCTTTCATTCAGTCAGTAGCTTCAAACATTTCTGGTATATGAATAACATGATGTTTTTCAATGGCAAAAATCAATGAATATTGTAAATGCACAAACAGTAATTTCTCCGCATTGCAAGGTGCAAGTCTGAAATTTTTTGCTTTTTCCTGCTCCTCTTAGCATGATAAAGAAGATTCAAAGAGAGTGAGATGCCAGCTACTTTCATTCAGTCAGTAGCTTCAATCATTTCTGGACGTTTTTCAATGGTAAAAATCAATGAATATTGTAAATGCACAAACAGTAATTTCTCCACATTGCAAGGTGCAATTCTGAAATTTTTTGCTTTTTCCTGCTCCTCTTAGCATGATAAAGAAGATTCAAAGAGAGTGAGATGCCAGCTCCTTTCATTCAGTCAGTAGCTTCAAACATTTCTGGTATATGAATAACATGATGTTTTTCAATGGCAAAAATCAATGAATATTGTAAATGCACAAACAGTAATTTCTCCGCATTGCAAGGTGCAATTCTGAAATTTTTTGCTTTTTCCTGCTCCTCTTAGCATGATAAAGCAGATTCAAAGAGAGTGAGATGCCAGCTCCTTTCATTCAGTCAGTAGCTTCAATCATTTCTGGATGTTTTTCAATGGCAAAAATCAATGAATATTGTAAATGCACAAACTGTAATTTCTCCGCATTGCAAGGTGCAATTCTGAAATTTTTTGCTTTTTCCTGCTCCTCTTAGCATGATAAAGAAGATTCAAAGAGAGTGAGATGCCAGCTCCTTTCATTCAGTCAGTAGCTTCAATCATTTCTGGACGTTTTTCAATGGCAAAAATCAATGAATATTGTAAATGCACAAACAGTAATTTCTCCGCATTGCAAGGTGCAATTCTGAAATTTTTTGCTTTTTCCTGCTCCTCTTAGCATGATAAAGAAGATTCAAAGAGAGTGAGATGCCAGCTCCTTTCACTCAGTCAGTAGCTTCAAACATTTCTGGTATATGAATAACATGATGTTTTTCAATGGCAAAAATCAATGAATATTGTAAATGCACAAACAGTAATTTCTCCGCATTGCAAGGTGCAAGTCTGAAATTTTTTGCTTTTTCCTGCTCCTCTTAGCATGATAAAGAAGATTCAAAGAGAGTGAGATGCCAGTTACTTTCATTCAGTCAGTAGCTTCAATCATTTCTGGACGTTTTTCAATGGTAAAAATCAATGAATATTGTAAATGCACAAACAGTAATTTCTCCACATTGCAAGGTGCAATTCTGAAATTTTTTGCTTTTTCCTGCTCCTCTTAGCATGATAAAGAAGATTCAAAGAGAGTGAGATGCCAGCTCCTTTCATTCAGTCAGTAGCTTCAAACATTTCTGGTATATGAATAACATGATGTTTTTCAATGGCAAAAATCAATGAATATTGTAAATGCACAAACAGTAATTTCTCCGCATTGCAAGGTGCAATTCTGAAATTTTTTGCTTTTTCCTGCTCCTCTTAGCATGATAAAGAAGATTCAAAAAGAGTGAGATGCCAGCTCCTTTCATTCAGTCAGTAGCTTCAATCATTTCTGGATGTTTTTCAATGGCAAAAATCAATGAATATTGTAAATGCACAAACAGTAATTTCTCCGCATTGCAAGGTGCAATTCTGAAATTTTTTGCTTTTTCCTGCTCCTCTTAGCATGATAAAGAAGATTCAAAGAGAGTGAGATGTCAGCTCCTTTCATTCAGTCAGTAGCTTCAAACATTTCTGGTATATGAATAACATGATGTTTTTCAATGGCAAAAATCAATGAATATTGTAAATGCACAAACAGTAATTTCTCCGCATTGCAAGGTGCAATTCTGAAATTTTTTGCTTTTTCCTGCTCCTCTTAGCATGATAAAGAAGATTCAAAGAGAGTGAGATGCCAGCTCCTTTCATTCAGTCAGTAGCTTCAATCATTTCTGGATGTTTTTCAATGGCAAAAATCAATGAATATTGTAAATGCACAAACAGTAATTTCTCCGCATTGCAAGGTGCAATTCTGAAATTTTTTGCTTTTTCCTGCTCCTCTTAGCATGATAAAGAAGATTCAAAGAGAGTGAGATGCCAGCTCCTTTCATTCAGTCAGTAGCTTCAAACATTTCTGGTATATGAATAACATGATGTTTTTCAATGGCAAAAATCAATGAATATTGTAAATGCACAAACAGTAATTTCTCCGCATTGCAAGGTGCAAGTCTGAAATTTTTTTGCTTTTTCCTGCTCCTCTTAGCATGATAAAGAAGATTCAAAGAGAGTGAGATGCCAGCTACTTTCATTCAGTCAGTAGCTTCAATCATTTCTGGACGTTTTTCAATGGTAAAAATCAATGAATATTGTAAATGCACAAAGAGTAATTTCTCCACATTGCAAGGTGCAATTCTGAAATTTTTTGCTTTTTCCTGCTCCTCTTAGCATGATAAAGAAGATTCAAAGAGAGTGAGATGCCAGCTCCTTTCATTCAGTCAGTAGCTTCAAACATTTCTGGTATATGAATAACATGATGTTTTTCAATGGCAAAAATCAATGAATATTGTAAATGCACAAACAGTAATTTCTCCGCATTGCAAGGTGCAATTCTGAAATTTTTTGCTTTTTCCTGCTCCTCTTAGCATGATAAAGAAGATTCAAAGAGAGTGAGATGCCAGCTCCTTTCATTCAGTCAGTAGCTTCAAACATTTCTGGTATATGAATAACATGATGTTTTTCAATGGCAAAAATCAATGAATATTGTAAATGCACAAACAGTAATTTCTCCGCATTGCAAGGTGCAAGTCTGAAATTTTTTGCTTTTTCCTGCTCCTCTTAGCATGATAAAGAAGATTCAAAGAGAGTGAGATGCCAGCTACTTTCATTCAGTCAGTAGCTTCAATCATTTCTGGACGTTTTTCAATGGTAAAAATCAATGAATATTGTAAATGCACAAACAGTAATTTCTCCACATTGCAAGGTGCAATTCTGAAATTTTTTGCTTTTTCCTGCTCCTCTTAGCATGATAAAGAAGATTCAAAGAGAGTGAGATGCCAGCTCCTTTCATTCAGTCAGTAGCTTCAAACATTTCTGGTATATGAATAACATGATGTTTTTCAATGGCAAAAATCAATGAATATTGTAAATGCACAAACAGTAATTTCTCCGCATTGCAAGGTGCAATTCTGAAATTTTTTGCTTTTTCCTGCTCCTCTTAGCATGATAAAGAAGATTCAAAGAGAGTGAGATGCCAGCTCCTTTCATTCAGTCAGTAGCTTCAATCATTTCTGGATGTTTTTCAATGGCAAAAATCAATGAATATTGTAAATGCACAAACTGTAATTTCTCCGCATTGCAAGGTGCAATTCTGAAATTTTTTGCTTTTTCCTGCTCCTCTTAGCATGATAAAGAAGATTCAAAGAGAGTGAGATGCCAGCTCCTTTCATTCAGTCAGTAGCTTCAATCATTTCTGGACGTTTTTCAATGGCAAAAACCAATGAATATTGTAAATGCACAAACAGTAATTTCTCCGCATTGCAAGGTGCAATTCTGAAATTTTTTGCTTTTTCCTGCTCCTCTTAGCATGATAAAGAAGATTCAAAGAGAGTGAGATGCCAGCTCCTTTCATTCAGTCAGTACCTTCAATCATTTCTGGACGTTTTTCAATGGCAAAAATCAATGAATATTGTAAATGCACAAACAGTAATTTCTCCGCATTGCAAGGTGCAATTCTGAAATTTTTTGCTTTTTCCCGCTCCTCTTAGCATGATAAAGAAGATTCAAAGAGAGTGAGGTGCCAGCTCCTTTCATTCAGTCAGTAGCTTCAAACATTTCTGGTATATGAATAACATGTTTTTCAATGGCAAAAATCAATGAATATTGTAAATGCACAAACAGTAATTTCTCCGCATTGCAAGGTGCAATTCTGAAATTTTTTGCTTTTTCCTGCTCCTCTTAGCATGATAAAGAAGATTCAAAGAGAGTGAGATGCCAGCTCCTTTCATTCAGTCAGTAGCTTCAATCATTTCTGGACGTTTTTCAATGGCAAAAATCAATGAATATTGTAAATGCACAAACAGTAATTTCTCCGCATTGCAAGGTGCAATTCTGAAATTTTTTGCTTTTTCCTGCTCCTCTTAGCATGATAAAGAAGATTCAAAGAGAGTGAGATGTCAGCTCCTTTCATTCAGTCAGTAGCTTCAAACATTTCTGGTACATGAATAACATGATGTTTTTCAATGGCAAAAATCAATGAATATTGTAAATGCACAAACAGTAATTTCTCCGCATTGCAAGGTGCAATTCTGAAATTTTTTGCTTTTTCCTGCTCCTCTTAGCATGATAAAGAAGATTCAAAGAGAGTGAGATGTCAGCTCCTTTCATTCAGTCAGTAGCTTCAAACATTTCTGGTATATGAATAACATGATGTTTTTCAATGGCAAAAATCAATGAATATTGTAAATGCACAAACAGTAATTTCTCCGCATTGCAAGGTGCAATTCTGAAATTTTTTGCTTTTTCCTGCTCCTCTTAGCATGATAAAGAAGATTCAAAGAGAGTGAGATGTCAGCTCCTTTCATTCAGTCAGTAGCTTCAAACATTTCTGGTATATGAATAACATGATGTTTTTCAATGGCAAAAATCAATGAATATTGTAAATGCACAAACAATAATTTCTCCGCATTGCAAGGTGCAATTCTGAAATTTTTTGCTTTTTCCTGCTCCTCTTAGCATGATAAAGAAGATTCAAAGAGAGTGAGATGCCAGCTCCTTTCATTCAGTCAGTAGCTTCAATCATTTCTGGATGTTTTTCAATGGCAAAAATCAATGAATATTGTAAATGCACAAACAGTAATTTCTCCGCATTGCAAGGTGCAATTCTGAAATTTTTTGCTTTTTCCTGCTCCTCTTAGCATGATAAAGAAGATTCAAAGAGAGTGAGATGCCAGCTCCTTTCGTTCAGTCAGTAGCTTCAATCATTTCTGGACGTTTTTCAATGGCAAAAATCATTGAATATTATAAATGCATGATAAAGAAGATTCAAAGAGAGTGAGATGCCAGCTCCTTTCATTCAGTCAGTAGCTTCAATCATTTCTGGTATATGAATAACATGATGTTTTTCAATAGCAAAAATCAATGAATATTGTAAATGCACAAACAGTAATTTCTCCGCATTGCAAGGTGCAATTCTGAAATTTTTTGCTTTTTCCTGCTCCTCTTAGCATGATAAAGAAGATTCAAAGAGAGTGAGATGCCAGCTCCTTTCATTCAGTCAGTAGCTTCAATCATTTCTGGACGTTTTTCAATGGCAAAAATCAATGAATATTGTAAATGCACAAACAGTAATTTCTCCACATTGCAAGGTGCAATTCTGAAATTTTTTGCTTTTTCCTGCTCCTCTTAGCATGATAAACAAGATTCAAAGAGAGTGAGATGCCAGCTCCTTTCATTCAGTCAGTAGCTTCAATCATTTCTGGACGTTTTTCAATGGCAAAAATCATTGAATATTGTAAATGCACAAACAGTAATTTCTCCGCATTGCAAGGTGCAATTCTGAAATTTTTTACTTTTTCCTGCTCCTCTTAGCATGATAAAGAAGATTCAAAGAGAGTGAGATGCCAGCTCCTTTCATTCAGTCAGTAGCTTCAATCATTTCTGGACGTTTTTCAATGGCAAAAATCAATGAATATTGTAAATGCACAAACAGTAATTTCTCCGCATTGCAAGGTGCAATTCTGAAATTTTTTGCTTTTTCCTGCTCCTCTTAGCATGATAAAGAAGATTCAAAGAGAGTGAGATGCCAGCTCCTTTCCTTCAGTCAGTAGCTTCAATCATTTCTGGTATATGAATAACATGATGTTTTTCAATGGCAAAAATCAATGAATTTTGTAAATGCACAAACAGTAATTTCTCCGCATTGCAAGGCGCAATTCTGAAATTTTTTGCTTTTTCCTGCTCCTCTTAGCATGATAAAGAAGATTCAAAGAGAGTGAGATACCAGCTCCTTTCATTCAGTCAGTAGCTTCAATCATTTCTGGACATTTTTCAATGGCAAAAATCAATGAATATTGTAAATGCACAAACAGTAATTTCTCCGCATTGCAAGGTGCAATTCTGAAATTTTTTGCTTTTTCCTGCTCCTCTTAGCATGATAAAGAAGATTCAAAGAGAGTGAGATGCCAGCTCCTTTCATTCAGTCAGTAGCTTCAATCATTTCTGGACGTTTTTCAATGGCAAAAATCAATGAATATTGTAAATGCACAAACAGTAATTTCTCCGCATTGCAAGGTGCAATTCTGAAATTTTTTGCTTTTTCCTGCTCCTCTTAGCATGATAAAGAAGATTCAAAGAGAGTGAGATGCCAGCTCCTTTCATTCAGTCAGTAGCTTCAATCATTTCTGGATGTTTTTCAATGGCAAAAATCAATGAATATTGTAAATGCACAAACTGTAATTTCTCCGCATTGCAAGGTGCAATTCTGAAATTTTTTGCTTTTTCCTGCTCCTCTTAGCATGATAAAGAAGATTCAAAGAGAGTGAGATTCCAGCTCCTTTCATTCAGTCAGTAGCTTCAATCATTTCTGGACGTTTTTCAATGGCAAAAATCAATGAATATTGTAAATGCACAAACAGTAATTTCTCCGCATTGCAAGGTGCAAGTCTGAAATTTTTTGCTTTTTCCTGCTCCTCTTAGCATGATAAAGAAGATTCAAAGAGAGTGAGATGCCAGCTCCTTTCATTCAATCAGTAGCTTCAAACATTTCTGGTATATGAATAACATGATGTTTTTCAATGGCAAAAATCAATGAATATTGTAAATGCACAAACAGTAATTTCTCCGCATTGCAAGGTGCAAGTCTGAAATTTTTTGCTTTATCCTGCTCCTCTTAGCATGATAAAGAAGATTCAAAGAGAGTGAGATGCCAGCTCCTTTCATTCAGTCAGTAGCTTCAATCATTTCTGGTATATGAATAACATGATGTTTTTCAATGGCAAAAATCAATGAATATTGTAAATGCACAAACAGTAATTTCTCCGCATTGCAAGGTGCAATTCTGAAATTTTTTGCTTTTTCCTGCTCCTCTTAGCATGATAAAGAAGATTCAAAGAGAGTGAGATGCCAGCTCCTTTCATTCAGTCAGTAGCTTCAAACATTTCTGGTATATGAATAACATGATGTTTTTCAATGGCAAAAATCAATGAATATTGTAAATGCACAAACAGTAATTTCTCCGCATTGCAAGGTGCAATTCTGAAATTTTTTGCTTTTTCCTGCTCCTCTTAGCATGATAAAGAAGATTCAAAGAGAGTGAGATGCCAGCTCCTTTCATTCAGTCAGTAGCTTCAATCATTTCTGGACGTTTTTCAATGGCAAAAATCAATGAATATTGTAAATGCACAAACAGTAATTTCTCCGCATTGCAAGGTGCAATTCTGAAAATTTTTGCTTTTTCCTGCTCCTCTTAGCATGATAAAGAAGTTTCAAAGAGAGTGAGATGCCAGCTCCTTTCATTCAGTCAGTAGCTTCAATAATTTCTGGACGTTTTTCAATGGCAAAAATCAATGAATATTGTAAATGCACAAACAGTAATTTCTCCGCATTGCAAGGTGCAATTCTGAAATTTTTTGCTTTTTCCTGCTCCTCTTAGCATGATAAACAAGATTCAAAGAGAGTGAGATGCCAGCTCCTTTCATTCAGTCAGTAGCTTCAATCATTTCTGGACATTTTTCAATGGCAAAAATCAATGAATATTGTAAATGCACAAACAGTAATTTATCCGCATTGCAAGGTGCAATTCTGAAATTTTTTGCTTTTTCCTGCTCCTCTTAGCATGATAAAGAAGATTCAAAGAGAGTGAGATGCCAGCTCCTTTCATTCAGTCAGTAGCTTCAAACATTTCTGGTATATGAATAACATGATGTTTTTCAATGGCAAAAATCAATGAATATTATAAATGCATGATAAAGAAGATTCAAAGAGAGTGAGATGCCAGCTCCTTTCATTCAGTCAGTAGCTTCAATCATTTCTGGTATATGAATAACATGATGTTTTTCAATAGCAAAAATCAATGAATATTGTAAATGCACAAACAGTAATTTCTCCGCATTGCAAGGTGCAATTCTGAAATTTTTTGCTTTTTCCTGCTCCTCTTAGCATGATAAAGAAGATTCAAAGAGAGTGAGATGCCAGCTCCTTTCATTCAGTCAGTAGCTTCAATCATTTCTGGACGTTTTTCAATGGCAAAAATCAATGAATATTGTAAACGCACAAACAGTAATTTCTCCACATTGCAAGGTGCAATTCTGAAATTTTTTGCTTTTTCCTGCTCCTCTTAGCATGATAAACAAGATTCAAAGAGAGTGAGATGCCAGCTCCTTTCATTCAGTCAGTAGCTTCAATCATTTCTGGACGTTTTTCAATGGCAAAAATCATTGAATATTGTAAATGCACAAACAGTAATTTCTCCGCATTGCAAGGTGCAATTCTGAAATTTTTTACTTTTTCCTGCTCCTCTTAGCATGATAAAGAAGATTCAAAGAGAGTGAGATGCCAGCTCCTTTCATTCAGTCAGTAGCTTCAATCATTTCTGGACGTTTTTCAATGGCAAAAATCAATGAATATTGTAAATGCACAAACAGTAATTTCTCCGCATTGCAAGGTGCAAATCTGAAATTTTTTGCTTTTTCCTGCTCCTCTTAGCATGATAAAGAAGATTCAAAGAGAGTGAGATGCCAGCTCCTTTCCTTCAGTCAGTAGCTTCAATCATTTCTGGTATATGAATAACATGATGTTTTTCAATGGCAAAAATCAATGAATTTTGTAAATGCACAAACAGTAATTTCTCCGCATTGCAAGGCGCAATTCTGAAATTTTTTGCTTTTTCCTGCTCCTCTTAGCATGATAAAGAAGATTCAAAGAGAGAGAGATGCCAGCTCCTTTCATTCAGTCAGTAGCTTCAATCATTTCTGGACATTTTTCAATGGCAAAAATCAATGAATATTGTAAATGCACAAACAGTAATTTCTCCGCATTGCAAGGTGCAATTCTGAAATTTTTTGCTTTTTCCTGCTCCTCTTAGCATGATAAAGAAGATTCAAAGAGAGTGAGATGCCAGCTCCTTTCATTCAGTCAGTAGCTTCAATCATTTCTGGACGTTTTTCAATGGCAAAAATCAATGAATATTGTAAATGCACAAACAGTAATTTCTCCGCATTGCAAGGTGCAATTCTGAAATTTTTTGCTTTTTCCTGCTCCTCTTAGCATGATAAAGAAGATTCAAAGAGAGTGAGGTGCCAGCTCCTTTCATTCAGTCAGGAGCTTCAAACATTTCTGGTATATGAATAACATGTTTTTCAATGGCAAAAATCAATGAATATTGTAAATGCACAAACAGTAATTTCTCCGCATTGCAAGGTGCAATTCTGAAATTTTTTGCTTTTTCCTGCTCCTCTTAGCATGATAAAGAAGATTCAAAGAGAGTGAGATGCCAGCTCCTTTCATTCAGTCAGTAGCTTCAATCATTTCTGGATGTTTTTCAATGGCAAAAATCAATGAATATTGTAAATGCACAAACTGTAATTTCTCCGCATTGCAAGGTGCAATTCTGAAATTTTTTGCTTTTTCCTGCTCCTCTTAGCATGATAAAGAAGATTCAAAGAGAGTGAGATTCCAGCTCCTTTCATTCAGTCAGTAGCTTCAATCATTTCTGGACGTTTTTCAATGGCAAAAATCAATGAATATTGTAAATGCACAAACAGTAATTTCTCCGCATTGCAAGGTGCAATTCTGAAATTTTTTGCTTTTTCCTGCTCCTCTTAGCATGATAAAGAAGATTCAAAGAGAGTGAGATGCCAGCTCCTTTCATTCAGTCAGTAGCTTCAAACATTTCTGGTATATGAATAACATGATGTTTTTCAATGGCAAAAATCAATGAATATTGTAAATGCACAAACAGTAATTTCTCCGCATTGCAAGGTGCAAGTCTGAAATTTTTTGCTTTTTCCTGCTCCTCTTAGCATGATAAAGAAGATTCAAAGAGAGTGAGATGCCAGCTCCTTTCATTCAATCAGTAGCTTCAAACATTTCTGGTATATGAATAACATGATGTTTTTCAATGGCAAAAATCAATGAATATTGTAAATGCACAAACAGTAATTTCTCCGCATTGCAAGGTGCAAGTCTGAAATTTTTTGCTTTAAAATGCTCCTCTTAGCATGATAAAGAAGATTCAAAGAGAGTGAGATGCCAGCTCCTTTCATTCAGTCAGTAGCTTCAATCATTTCTGGTATATGAATAACATGATGTTTTTCAATGGCAAAAATCAATGAATATTGTAAATGCACAAACAGTAATTTCTCCGCATTGCAAGGTGCAATTCTGAAATTTTTTGCTTTTTCCTGCTCCTCTTAGCATGATAAAGAAGATTCAAAGAGAGTGAGATGCCAGCTCCTTTCATTCAGTCAGTAGCTTCAAACATTTCTGGTATATGAATAACATGATGTTTTTCAATGGCAAAAATCAATGAATATTGTAAATGCACAAACAGTAATTTCTCCGCATTGCAAGGTGCAATTCTGAAATTTTTTGCTTTTTCCTGCTCCTCTTAGCATGATAAAGAAGATTCAAAGAGAGTGAGATGCCAGCTCCTTTCATTCAGTCAGTAGCTTCAATCATTTCTGGACGTTTTTCAATGGCAAAAATCAATGAATATTGTAAATGCACAAACAGTAATTTCTCCGCATTGCAAGGTGCAATTCTGAAAATTTTTGCTTTTTCCTGCTCCTCTTAGCATGATAAAGAAGTTTCAAAGAGAGTGAGATGCCAGCTCCTTTCATTCAGTCAGTAGCTTCAATAATTTCTGGACGTTTTTCAATGGCAAAAATCAATGAATATTGTAAATGCACAAACAGTAATTTCTCCGCATTGCAAGGTGCAATTCTGAAATTTTTTGCTTTTTCCTGCTCCTCTTAGCATGATAAACAAGATTCAAAGAGAGTGAGATGCCAGCTCCTTTCATTCAGTCAGTAGCTTCAATCATTTCTGGACATTTTTCAATGGCAAAAATCAATGAATATTGTAAATGCACAAACAGTAATTTATCCGCATTGCAAGGTGCAATTCTGAAATTTTTTGCTTTTTCCTGCTCCTCTTAGCATGATAAAGAAGATTCAAAGAGAGTGAGATGCCAGCTCCTTTCATTCAGTCAGTAGCTTCAAACATTTCTGGTATATGAATAACATGATGTTTTTCAATGGCAAAAATCAATGAATATTGTAAATGCACAAACAGTAATTTCTCCGCATTGCAAGGTGCAATTCTGAAATTTTTTGCTTTTTCCTGCTCCTCTTAGCATGATAAAGAAGATTCAAAGAGAGTGAGATGCCAGCTCCTTTCATTCAGTCAGTAGCTTCAATCATTTCTGGACGTTTTTCAATGGCAAAAATCAATGAATATTGTAAATGCACAAACAGTAATTTCTCCGCATTGCAAGGTGCAATTCTGAAATTTTTTGCTTTTTCCTGCTCCTCTTAGCATTATGAAGAAGATTCAAAGAGAGTGAGATGCCAGCTCCTTTCATTCAGTCAGTAGCTTCAAACATTTCTGGTATATGAATAACATGATGTTTTTCAATGGCAAAAATCAATGAATATTGTAAATGCACAAACAGTAATTTCTCCGCATTGCAAGGTGCAATTCTGAAATTTTTTGCTTTTTCCTGCTCCTCTTAGCATGATAAAGAAGATTCAAAGAGAGTGAGATGCCAGCTCCTTTCATTCAGTCAGTAGCTTCAATCATTTCTGGACGTTTTTCAATGGCAAAAATCAATGAATATTGTAAATGCACAAACAGTAATTTCTCCGCATTGCAAGGTGCAATTCTGAAATTTTTTGCTTTTTCCTGCTCCTCTTAGCATTATGAAGAAGATTCAAAGAGAGTGAGATGCCAGCTCCTTTCATTCAGTCAGTAGCTTCAAACATTTCTGGTATATGAATAACATGATGTTTTTCAATGGCAAAAATCAATGAATATTGTAAATGCACAAACAGTAATTTCTCCGCATTGCAAGGTGCAATTCTGAAATTTTTTGCTTTTTCCTGCTCCTCTTAGCATGATAAAGAAGATTCAAAGAGAGTGAGATGCCAGCTCCTTTCGTTCAGTCAGTAGCTTCAATCATTTCTGGACGTTTTTCAATGGCAAAAATCATTGAATATTGTAAATGCACAAACAGTAATTTCTCCGCATTGCAAGGTGCAATTCTGAAATTTTTTACTTTTTCCTGCTCCTCTTAGCATGATAAAAAAGATTCAAAGAGTGTGAGATGCCAGCTCCTTTCATTCAGTCAGTAGCTTCAATCATTTCTGGTATATGAATAACATGATGTTTTTCAATGGCAAAAATCAATGAATATTGTAAATGCACAAACAGTAATTTCTCCGCATTGCAAGGTGCAAGTCTGAAATTTTTTGCTTTTTCCTGCTCCTCTTAGCATGATAAAGAAGATTCAAAGAGAGTGAGATGCCAGCTCCTTTCATTCAATCAGTAGCTTCAAACATTTCTGGTATATGAATAACATGATGTTTTTCAATGGCAAAAATCAATGAATATTGTAAATGCACAAACAGTAATTTCTCCGCATTGCAAGGTGCAAGTCTGAAATTTTTTGCTTTATCCTGCTCCTCTTAGCATGATAAAGAAGATTCAAAGAGAGTGAGATGCCAGCTCCTTTCATTCAGTCAGTAGCTTCAATCATTTCTGGTATATGAATAACATGATGTTTTTCAATGGCAAAAATCAATGAATATTGTAAATGCACAAACAGTAATTTCTCCGCATTGCAAGGTGCAATTCTGAAATTTTTTGCTTTTTCCTGCTCCTCTTAGCATGATAAAGAAGATTCAAAGAGAGTGAGATGCCAGCTCCTTTCATTCAGTCAGTAGCTTCAAACATTTCTGGTATATGAATAACATGATGTTTTTCAATGGCAAAAATCAATGAATATTGTAAATGCACAAACAGTAATTTCTCCGCATTGCAAGGTGCAATTCTGAAATTTTTTGCTTTTTCCTGCTCCTCTTAGCATGATAAAGAAGATTCAAAGAGAGTGAGATGCCAGCTCCTTTCATTCAGTCAGTAGCTTCAATCATTTCTGGACGTTTTTCAATGGCAAAAATCAATGAATATTGTAAATGCACAAACAGTAATTTCTCCGCATTGCAAGGTGCAATTCTGAAAATTTTTGCTTTTTCCTGCTCCTCTTAGCATGATAAAGAAGTTTCAAAGAGAGTGAGATGCCAGCTCCTTTCATTCAGTCAGTAGCTTCAATAATTTCTGGACGTTTTTCAATGGCAAAAATCAATGAATATTGTAAATGCACAAACAGTAATTTCTCCGCATTGCAAGGTGCAATTCTGAAATTTTTTGCTTTTTCCTGCTCCTCTTAGCATGATAAACAAGATTCAAAGAGAGTGAGATGCCAGCTCCTTTCATTCAGTCAGTAGCTTCAATCATTTCTGGACATTTTTCAATGGCAAAAATCAATGAATATTGTAAATGCACAAACAGTAATTTATCCGCATTGCAAGGTGCAATTCTGAAATTTTTTGCTTTTTCCTGCTCCTCTTAGCATGATAAAGAAGATTCAAAGAGAGTGAGATGCCAGCTCCTTTCATTCAGTCAGTAGCTTCAAACATTTCTGGTATATGAATAACATGATGTTTTTCAATGGCAAAAATCAATGAATATTGTAAATGCACAAACAGTAATTTCTCCGCATTGCAAGGTGCAATTCTGAAATTTTTTGCTTTTTCCTGCTCCTCTTAGCATGATAAAGAAGATTCAAAGAGAGTGAGATGCCAGCTCCTTTCATTCAGTCAGTAGCTTCAATCATTTCTGGACGTTTTTCAATGGCAAAAATCAATGAATATTGTAAATGCACAAACAGTAATTTCTCCGCATTGCAAGGTGCAATTCTGAAATTTTTTGCTTTTTCCTGCTCCTCTTAGCATTATGAAGAAGATTCAAAGAGAGTGAGATGCCAGCTCCTTTCATTCAGTCAGTAGCTTCAAACATTTCTGGTATATGAATAACATGATGTTTTTCAATGGCAAAAATCAATGAATATTGTAAATGCACAAACAGTAATTTCTCCGCATTGCAAGGTGCAATTCTGAAATTTTTTGCTTTTTCCTGCTCCTCTTAGCATGATAAAGAAGATTCAAAGAGAGTGAGATGCCAGCTCCTTTCATTCAGTCAGTAGCTTCAATCATTTCTGGACGTTTTTCAATGGCAAAAATCAATGAATATTGTAAATGCACAAACAGTAATTTCTCCGCATTGCAAGGTGCAATTCTGAAAATTTTTGCTTTTTCCTGCTCCTCTTAGCATGATAAAGAAGTTTCAAAGAGAGTGAGATGCCAGCTCCTTTCATTCAGTCAGTAGCTTCAATAATTTCTGGACGTTTTTCAATGGCAAAAATCAATGAATATTGTAAATGCACAAACAGTAATTTCTCCGCATTGCAAGGTGCAATTCTGAAATTTTTTGCTTTTTCCTGCTCCTCTTAGCATGATAAACAAGATTCAAAGAGAGTGAGATGCCAGCTCCTTTCATTCAGTCAGTAGCTTCAATCATTTCTGGACATTTTTCAATGGCAAAAATCAATGAATATTGTAAATGCACAAACAGTAATTTATCCGCATTGCAAGGTGCAATTCTGAAATTTTTTGCTTTTTCCTGCTCCTCTTAGCATGATAAAGAAGATTCAAAGAGAGTGAGATGCCAGCTCCTTTCATTCAGTCAGTAGCTTCAAACATTTCTGGTATATGAATAACATGATGTTTTTCAATGGCAAAAATCAATGAATATTGTAAATGCACAAACAGTAATTTCTCCGCATTGCAAGGTGCAATTCTGAAATTTTTTGCTTTTTCCTGCTCCTCTTAGCATGATAAAGAAGATTCAAAGAGAGTGAGATGCCAGCTCCTTTCATTCAGTCAGTAGCTTCAATCATTTCTGGACGTTTTTCAATGGCAAAAATCAATGAATATTGTAAATGCACAAACAGTAATTTCTCCGCATTGCAAGGTGCAATTCTGAAATTTTTTGCTTTTTCCTGCTCCTCTTAGCATTATGAAGAAGATTCAAAGAGAGTGAGATGCCAGCTCCTTTCATTCAGTCAGTAGCTTCAAACATTTCTGGTATATGAATAACATGATGTTTTTCAATGGCAAAAATCAATGAATATTGTAAATGCACAAACAGTAATTTCTCCGCATTGCAAGGTGCAATTCTGAAATTTTTTGCTTTTTCCTGCTCCTCTTAGCATGATAAAGAAGATTCAAAGAGAGTGAGATGCCAGCTCCTTTCGTTCAGTCAGTAGCTTCAATCATTTCTGGACGTTTTTCAATGGCAAAAATCATTGAATATTGTAAATGCACAAACAGTAATTTCTCCGCATTGCAAGGTGCAATTCTGAAATTTTTTACTTTTTCCTGCTCCTCTTAGCATGATAAAAAAGATTCAAAGAGTGTGAGATGCCAGCTCCTTTCATTCAGTCAGTAGCTTCAATCATTTCTGGTATATGAATAACATGATGTTTTTCAATGGCAAAAATCAATGAATATTGTAAATGCACAAACAGTAATTTCTCCGCATTGCAAGGTGCAATTCTGAAATTTTTTGCTTTTTCCTGCTCCTCTTAGCATGATAAACAAGATTCAAAGAGAGTGAGATAACAGCTCCTTTCATTCAGTCAGTAGCTTCAATCATTTCTGGACGTTTTTCAATGGCAAAAATCAATGAATATTGTAAATGCACAAACAGAAATTTCTCCGCATTGCAAGGTGCAATTCTGAAATTTTTTGCTTTTTCCTGCTCCTCTTAACATGATAAAGAAGATTCAAAGAGAGTGAGATGCCAGCTCCTTTCATTCAGTCAGTAGCTTCAATCATTTCAGGACGTTTTTCAATTGCAAAAATCAATGAATATTGTAAATGCACAAACAGTAATTTCTCCGCATTGCAAGGTGCAATTCTGAAATTTTTTGCTTTTTCCTGCTCCTCTTAGCATGATAAAGAAGATTCAAAGAGAGTGAGTTGCCAGCTTCTTTCATTCAGTCAGTAGCTTCAAACATTTCTGGGATATGAATAACATGATGTTTTTCAATGGCAAAAATCAATGAATATTGTAAATGCACAAACAGTAATTTCTCCGCATTGCAAGGTGCAATTCTGAAATTTTTTGCTTTTTCCTGCTCCTCTTAGCATGATAAAGAAGATTCAAAGAGAGTGAGATGCCAGCTCCTTTCATTCAGTCAGTAGCTTCAATCATTTCTGGACGTTTTTCAATGGCAAAAATCAATGAATATTGTAAATGCACAAACAGTAATTTCTCCGCATTGCAAGGTGCAATTCTGAAATTTTTTGCTTTTTCCTGCTCCTCTTAGCATGATAAAGAAGATTCAAAGAGAGTGAGATGCCAGCTCCTTTCATTCAGTCAGTAGCTTCAATCATTTCTGGACGTTTTTCAATGGCAAAAATCAATGAATATTGTAAATGCACAAACAGTAATTTCTCCGCATTGCAAGGTGCAATTCTGAAATTTTTTGCTTTTTCCTGCTCCTCTTAGCATGATAAAGAAGATTCAAAGAGAGTGAGATGCCAGCTCCTTTCATTCAGTCAGTAGCTTCAATCATTTCTGGTATATGAATAACATGATGTTTTTCAATGGCAAAAATCAATGAATATTGTAAATGCACAAACAGTAATTTCTCCGCATTGCAAGTTGCAATTCTGAAATTTTTTGCTTTTTCCTGCTCCTCTTAGCATGATAAAGAAGATTCAAAGAGAGTGAGATGCCAGCTCCTTTCATTCAGTCAGTAGCTTCAATCATTTCTGGACGTTTTTCAATGGCAAAAATCATTGAATATTGTAAATGCACAAACAGTAATTTCTCCGCATTGCAAGGTGCAATTCTGAAATTTTTTGCTTTTTCCTGCTCCTCTTAGCATGATAAAGAAGATTCAAAGAGAGTGAGATGCCAGCTCCTTTCATTCAGTCAGTAGCTTCAATCATTTCTGGATGTTTTTCAATGGCAAAAATCAATGAATATTGTAAATGCACAAACAGTAATTTCTCCGCATTGCAAGGTGCAATTCTGAAATTTTTTGCTTTTTCCTGCTCCTCTTAGCATGATAAAGAAGATTCAAAGAGAGTGAGATGCCAGCTCCTTTCATTCAGTCAGTAGCTTCAATCATTTCTGGTATATGAATAACATGATGTTTTTCAATGGCAAAAATCAATGAATATTGTAAATGCACAAACAGTAATATCTCCACATTGCAAGGTGCAATTCTGAAATTTTTTGCTTTTTCCTGTTAATCCTAGCATGATAAAGAAGATTCAAAGAGAGTGAGATGCCAGCTCCTTTCATTCAGTCAGTAGCTTCAAACATTTCTGGTATATGAAAAACGTTTTTCAATGGCAAAAATCAATGAATATTGTAAATGCACAAACAGTAATATCTCCACATTGCAAGGTGCAATTCTGAAATTTTTTGCTTTTTCCTGCTAATCCTAGCATGATAAAGAAGATTCAAAGAGAGTGAGATGCCAGCTCCTTTCATTCAGTCAGTAGCTTCAAACATTTCTGGTATATGAAAAACATGTTTTTCAATGGCAAAAATCAATGAATATTGTAAATGCACAAACAGTAATATCTCCACATTGCAAGGTGCAATTCTGAAATTTTTTGCTTTTTCCTGCTAATCCTAGCATGATAAAGAAGATTCAAAGAGAGTGAGATGCCAGCTCCTTTCATTCAGTCAGTAGCTTCAAACATTTCTGGACGTTTTTCAATGGCAAAAATCAATGAATATTGTAAATGCACAAACAGTAATATCTCCACATTGCAAGGTGCAATTCTGAAATTTTTTGCTTTTTCCTGTTAATCCTAGCATGATAAAGAAGATTCAAAGAGAGTGAGATGCCAGCTCCTTTCATTCAGTCAGTAGCTTCAAACATTTCTGGTATATGAAAAACATGTTTTTCAATGGCAAAAATCAATGAATATTGTAAATGCACAAACAGTAATATCTCCACATTGCAAGGTGCAATTCTGAAATTTTTTGCTTTTTCCTGCTAATCCTAGCATGATAAAGAAGATTCAAAGAGAGTGAGATGCCAGCTCCTTTCATTCAGTCAGTAGCTTCAAACATTTCTGGACGTTTTTCAATGGCAAAAATCAATGAATATTGTAAATGCACAAACAGTAATATCTCCACATTGCAAGGTGCAATTCTGAAATTTTTTGCTTTTTCCTGTTAATCCTAGCATGATAAAGAAGATTCAAAGAGAGTGAGATGCCAGCTCCTTTCATTCAGTCAGTAGCTTCAAACATTTCTGGTATATGAAAAACATGTTTTTCAATGGCAAAAATCAATGAATATTGTAAATGCACAAACAGTAATATCTCCACATTGCAAGGTGCAATTCTGAAATTTTTTGCTTTTTCCTGCTAATCCTAGCATGATAAAGAAGATTCAAAGAGAGTGAGATGCCAGCTCCTTTCATTCAGTCAGTAGCTTCAAACATTTCTGGTATATGAAAAACATGTTTTTCAATGGCAAAAATCAATGAATATTGTAAATGCACAAACAGTAATATCTCCACATTGCAAGGTGCAATTCTGAAATTTTTTGCTTTTTCCTGCTAATCCTAGCATGATAAAGAAGATTCAAAGAGAGTGAGATGCCAGCTCCTTTCATTCAGTCAGTAGCTTCAAACATTTCTGGACGTTTTTCAATGGCAAAAATCAATGAATATTGTAAATGCACAAACAGTAATATCTCCACATTGCAAGGTGCAATTCTGAAATTTTTTGCTTTTTCCTGTTAATCCTAGCATGATAAGGAAGATTCAAAGAGAGTGAGATGCCAGCTCCTTTCATTCAGTCAGTAGCTTCAAACATTTCTGGACGTTTTTCAATGGCAAAAATCAATGAATATTGTAAATGCACAAACAGTAATATCTCCACATTGCAAGGTGCAATTCTGAAATTTTTTGCTTTTTCCTGTTAATCCTAGCATGATAAAGAAGATTCAAAGAGAGTGAGATGCCAGCTCCTTTCATTCAGTCAGTAGCTTCAAACATTTCTGGTATATGAAAAACATGTTTTTCAATGGCAAAAATCAATGAATATTGTAAATGCACAAACAGTAATATCTCCACATTGCAAGGTGCAATTCTGAAATTTTTTGCTTTTTCCTGTTAACCCTAGCATGATAAAGAAGATTCAAAGAGAGTGAGATGCCAGCTCCTTTCATTCAGTCAGTAGCTTCAAACATTTCTGGTATATGAAAAACATGTTTTTCAATGGCAAAAATCAATGAATATTTTAAATGCACAAACAGTAATATCTCCACATTGCAAGGTGCAATTCTGAAATTTTTTGCTTTTTCCTGCTAATCCTAGCATGATAAAGAAGATTCAAAGAGAGTGAGATGCCAGCTCCTTTCATTCAGTCAGTAGCTTCAAACATTTCTGGACGTTTTTCAATGGCAAAAATCAATGAATATTGTAAATGCACAAACAGTAATATCTCCACATTGCAAGGTGAAATTCTGAAATTTTTTGCTTTTTCCTGTTAATCCTAGCATGATAAAGAAGATTCAAAGAGAGTGAGATGCCAGCTCCTTTCATTCAGTCAGTAGCTTCAAACATTTCTGGTATATGAAAAACATGTTTTTCAATGTCAAAAATCAATGAATATTGTAAATGCACAAACAGTAATATCTCCACATTGCAAGGTGCAATTCTGAAATTTTTTGCTTTTTCCTGCTAATCCTAGCATGATAAAGAAGATTCAAAGAGAGTGAGATGCCAGCTCCTTTCATTCAGTCAGTAGCTTCAATCATTTCTGGACATTTTTCAATGGCAAAAATCAATGAATATTGTAAATGCACAAACAGTAATTTCTCCGCATTGCAAGGTGCAATTCTGAAATTTTTTGCTTTTTCCTGCTCCTCTTAGCATGATAAAGAAGATTCAAAGAGAGTGAGATGACAGCTCCTTTCATTCAGTCAGTAGCTTCAATCATTTCTGGACGTTTTTCAATGGCAAAAATCAATGAATATTGTAAATGCACAAACAGTAATTTCTCCGCATTGCAAGGTGCAATTCTGAAATTTTTCGCTTTTTCCTGCTCCTCTTAGCATGATAAAGAAGATTCAAAGAGAGTGAGATGCCAGCTCCTTTCATTCAGTCAGTAGCTTCAAACATTTCTGGTATATGAAAAACATGTTTTTCAATGGCAAAAATCAATGAATATTGTAAATGCACAAACAGTAATATCTCCACATTGCAAGGTGCAATTCTGAAATTCTTTGCTTTTTCCTGCTAATCCTAGCTTGATAAAGAAGATTCAAAGAGAGTGAGATGCCAGCTCCTTTCATTCAGTCAGTAGCTTCAAACATTTCTGGTATATGAAAGACATGTTTTTCAATGGCAAAAATCAATGAATATTGTAAATGCACAAACAGTAATATCTCCACATTGCAAGGTGCAATTCTGAAATTTTTAGCTTTTTCCTGTTAATCCTAGCATGATAAAGAAGATTCAAAGAGAGTGAGATGCCAGCTCCTTTCATTCAGTCAGTAGCTTCAAACATTTCTGGACGTTTTTCAATGGCAAAAATCAATGAATATTGTAAATGCACAAACAGTAATATCTCCACATTGCAAGGTGCAATTCTGAAATTTTTTGCTTTTTCCTGTTAATATAGCATGATAAAGAAGATTCAAAGAGAGTGAGATGCCAGCTCCTTTCATTCAGTCAGTAGCTTCAAACATTTCTGGTATATGAAAAACATGTTTTTCAATGGCAAAAATCAATGAATATTGTAAATGCACAAACAGTAATATCTCCACATTGCAAGGTGCAATTCTGAAATTTTTTGCTTTTTCCTGCTAATCCTAGCATGATAAAGAAGATTCAAAGAGAGTGAGATGCCAGCTCCTTTCATTCAGTCAGTAGCTTCAAACATTTCTGGTATATGAAAAACATGTTTTTCAATGGCAAAAATCAATGAATATTGTAAATGCACAAACAGTAATATCTCCACATTGCAAGGTGCAATTCTGAAATTTTTTGCTTTTTCCTGCTAATCCTAGCATGATAAAGAAATTCAAAGAGAGTGAGATGCCAGCTCCTTTCATTCAGTCAGTAGCTTCAAACATTTCTGGACGTTTTTCAATGGCAAAAATCAATGAATATTGTAAATGCACAAACAGTAATATCTCCACATTGCAAGGTGCAATTCTGAAATTTTTTGCTTTTTCCTGTTAATCCTAGCATGATAAAGAAGATTCAAAGAGAGTGAGATGCCAGCTCCTTTCATTCAGTCAGTAGCTTCAAACATTTCTGGACGTTTTTCAATGGCAAAAATCAATGAATATTGTAAATGCACAAACAGTAATATCTCCACATTGCAAGGTGCAATTCTGAAATTTTTTGCTTTTTCCTGTTAATCCTAGCATGATAAAGAAGATTCAAAGAGAGTGAGATGCCAGCTCCTTTCATTCAGTCAGTAGCTTCAAACATTTCTGGTATATGAAAAACATGTTTTTCAATGGCAAAAATCAATGAATATTTTAAATGCACAAACAGTAATATCTCCACATTGCAAGGTGCAATTCTGAAATTTTTTGCTTTTTCCTGCTAATCCTAGCATGATAAAGAAGATTCAAAGAGAGTGAGATGCCAGCTCCTTTCATTCAGTCAGTAGCTTCAAACATTTCTGGACGTTTTTCAATGGCAAAAATCAATGAATATTGTAAATGCACAAACAGTAATATCTCCACATTGCAAGGTGCAATTCTGAAATTTTTTGCTTTTTCCTGTTAATCCTAGCATGATAAAGAAGATTCAAAGAGAGTGAGATGCCAGCTCCTTTCATTCAGTCAGTAGCTTCAAACATTTCTGGTATATGAAAAACATGTTTTTCAATGGCAAAAATCAATGAATATTGTAAATGCACAAACAGTAATATCTCCACATTGCAAGGTGCAATTCTGAAATTTTTTGCTTTTTCCTGTTAATCCTAGCATGATAAAGAAGATTCAAAGAGAGTGACATGCCAGCTCCTTTCATTCAGTCAGTAGCTTCAAACATTTCTGGTATATGAAAAACATGTTTTTCAATGGCAAAAATCAATGAATATTGTAAATGCACAAACAGTAATATCTCCACATTGCAAGGTGCAATTCTGAAATTTTTTGCTTTTTCCTGCTAATCCTAGCATGATAAAGAAGATTCAAAGAGAGTGAGATGCCAGCTCCTTTCATTCAGTCAGTAGCTTCAAACATTTCTGGACGTTTTTCAATGGCAAAAATCAATGAATATTGTAAATGCACAAACAGTAATATCTCCACATTGCAAGGTGCAATTCTGAAATTTTTTGCTTTTTCCTGTTAATCCTAGCATGATAAAGAAGATTCAAAGAGAGTGAGATGCCAGCTCCTTTCATTCAGTCAGTAGCTTCAAACATTTCTGGTATATGAAAAACATGTATTTCAATGGCAAAAATCAATGAATATTGTAAATGCACAAACAGTAATATCTCCACATTGCAAGGTGCAATTCTGAAATTTTTTGCTTTTTCCTGCTAATCCTAGCATGATAAAGAAGATTCAAAGAGAGTGAGATGCCAGCTCCTTTCATTCAGTCATTAGCTTCAAACATTTCTGGTATATGAAAAACACATGTTTTTCAATGGCAAAAATCAATGAATATTGTAAATGCACAAACAGTAATATCTCCACATTGCAAGGTGCAATTCTGAAATTTTTTGCTTTTTCCTGCTAATCCTAGCATGATAAAGAAGATTCAAAGAGAGTGAGATGCCAGCTCCTTTCATTCAGTCAGTAGCTTCAAACATTTCTGGTATATGAAAAACATGTTTTTCAATGGCAAAAATCAATGAATATTGTAAATGCACAAACAGTAATATCTCCACATTGCAAGGTGCAATTCTGAAATTTTTAGCTTTTTCCTGTTAATCCTAGCATGATAAAGAAGATTCAAAGAGAGTGAGATGCCAGCTCCTTTCATTCAGTCAGTAGCTTCAAACATTTCTGGACGTTTTTCAATGGCAAAAATCAATGAATATTGTAAATGCACAAACAGTAATATCTCCACATTGCAAGGTGCAATTCTGAAATTTTTTGCTTTTTCCTGTTAATCCTAGCATGATAAAGAAGATTCAAAGAGAGTGAGATGCCAGCTCCTTTCATTCAGTCAGTAGCTTCAAACATTTCTGGTATATGAAAAACGTTTTTCAATGGCAAAAATCAATGAATATTGTAAATGCACAAACAGTAATATCTCCACATTGCAAGGTGCAATTCTGAAATTTTTTGCTTTTTCCTGCTAATCCTAGCATGATAAAGAAGATTCAAAGAGAGTGAGATGCCAGCTCCTTTCATTCAGTCAGTAGCTTCAAACATTTCTGGTATATGAAAAACATGTTTTTCAATGGCAAAAATCAATGAATATTGTAAATGCACAAACAGTAATATCTCCACATTGCAAGGTGCAATTCTGAAATTTTTTGCTTTTTCCTGCTAATCCTAGCATGATAAAGAAGATTCAAAGAGAGTGAGATGCCGGCTCCTTTCATTCAGTCAGCAGCTTCAAACATTTCTGGACGTTTTTCAATGGCAAAAATCAATGAATATTGTAAATGCACAAACAGTAATATCTCCACATTGCAAGGTGCAATTCTGAAATTTTTTGCTTTTTCCTGTTAATCCTAGCATGATAAAGAAGATTCAAAGAGAGTGAGATGCCAGCTCCTTTCATTCAGTCAGTAGCTTCAAACATTTCTGGTATATGAAAAACATGTTTTTCAATGGCAAAAATCAATGAATATTGTAAATGCACAAACAGTAATATCTCCACATTGCAAGGTGCAATTCTGAAATTTTTTGCTTTTTCCTGTTAATCCTAGCATGATAAAGAAGATTCAAAGAGAGTGAGATGCCAGCTCCTTTCATTCAGTCAGTAGCTTCAAACATTTCTGGTATATGAAAAACATGTTTTTCAATGGCAAAAATCAATGAATATTGTAAATGCACAAACAGTAATATCTCCACATTGCAAGGTGAAATTCTGAAATTTTTTGCTTTTTCCTGTTAATCCTAGCATGATAAAGAAGATTCAAAGAGAGTGAGATGCCAGCTCCTTTCATTCAGTCAGTAGCTTCAAACATTTCTGGTATATGAAAAACATGTTTTTCAATGGCAAAAATCAATGAATATTGTAAATGCACAAACAGTAATATCTCCACATTGCAAGGTGCAATTCTGAAATTTTTTGCTTTTTCCTGCTAATCCTAGCATGATAAAGAAGATTCAAAGAGAGTGAGATGCCAGCTCCTTTCATTCAGTCAGTAGCTTCAATCATTTCTGGACATTTTTCAATGGCAAAAATCAATGAATATTGTAAATGCACAAACAGTAATTTCTCCGCATTGCAAGGTGCAATTCTGAAATTTTTTGCTTTTTCCTGCTCCTCTTAGCATGATAAAGAAGATTCAAAGAGAGTGAGATGACAGCTCCTTTCATTCAGTCAGTAGCTTCAATCATTTCTGGACGTTTTTCAATGGCAAAAATCAATGAATATTGTAAATGCACAAACAGTAATTTCTCCGCATTGCAAGGTGCAATTCTGAAATTTTTTGCTTTTTCCTGCTCCTCTTAGCATGATAAAGAAGATTCAAAGAGAGTGAGGTGCCAGCTCCTTTCATTCAGTCAGGAGCTTCAAACATTTCTGGTATATGAATAACATGTTTTTCAATGGCAAAAATCAATGAATATTGTAAATGCACAAACAGTAATTTCTCCGCATTGCAAGGTGCAATTCTGAAATTTTTTGCTTTTTCCTGCTCCTCTTAGCATGATAAAGAAGATTCAAAGAGAGTGAGATGCCAGCTCCTTTCATTCAGTCAGTAGCTTCAATCATTTCTGGACGTTTTTCAATGGCAAAAATCAATGAATATTGTAAATGCACAAACAGTAATTTCTCCGCATTGGAAGGTGCAATTCTGAAATTTTTTGCTTTTTCCTGCTCCTCTTAGCATGATAAACAAGATTCAAAGAGAGTGAGATGCCAGCTCCTTTCATTCAGTCAGTAGCTTCAATCATTTCTGGACGTTTTTCAATGGCAAAAATCATTGAATATTGTAAATGCACAAACAGTAATTTCTCCGCATTGCAAGGTGCAATTCTGAAATTTTTTACTTTTTCCTGCTCCTCTTAGCATGATAAAGAAGATTCAAAGAGAGTGAGATGCCAGCTCCTTTCATTCAGTCAGTAGCTTCAATCATTTCTGGTATATGAATAACATGATGTTTTTCATTCGCAAAAATCAATGAATATTGTAAATGCACAAACAGTAATTTCTCCGCATTGCAAGGTGCAATTCTGAAATTTTTTGCTTTTTCCTGCTCCTCTTAGCATAATAAAGAAGATTCAAAGAGAGTGAGATGCCAGCTCCTTTCATTCAGTCAGTAGCTTCAATCATTTCTGGATGTTTTTCAATGGCAAAAATCAATGAATATTGTAAATGCACAAACAGTAATTTCTCCGCATTGCAAGGTGCAATTCTGAAATTTTTTGCTTTTTCCTGCTCCTCTTAGCATGATAAAGAAGATTCAAAGAGAGTGAGATGCCAGCTCCTTTCCTTCAGTCAGTAGCTTCAATCATTTCTGGTATATGAATAACATGATGTTTTTCAATGGCAAAAATCAATGAATTTTGTAAATGCACAAACAGTAATTTCTCCGCATTGCAAGGCGCAATTCTGAAATTTTTTGCTTTTTCCTGCTCCTCTTAGCATGATAAAGAAGATTCAAAGAGAGTGAGATGCCAGCTCCTTTCATTCAGTCAGTAGCTTCAATCATTTCTGGACATTTTTCAATGGCAAAAATCAATGAATATTGTAAATGCACAAACAGTAATTTCTCCGCATTGCAAGGTGCAATTCTGAAATTTTTTGCTTTTTCCTGCTCCTCTTAGCATGATAAAGAAGATTCAAAGAGAGTGAGATGCCAGCTCCTTTCATTCAGTCAGTAGCTTCAATCATTTCTGGACGTTTTTCAATGGCAAAAATCAATGAATATTGTAAATGCACAAACAGTAATTTCTCCGCATTGCAAGGTGCAATTCTGAAATTTTTTGCTTTTTCCTGCTCCTCTTAGCATGATAAAGAAGATTCAAAGAGAGTGAGATGCCAGCTCCTTTCATTCAGTCAGTACCTTCAATCATTTCTGGACGTTTTTCAATGGCAAAAATCAATGAATATTGTAAATGCACAAACAGTAATTTCTCCGCATTGCAAGGTGCAATTCTGAAATTTTTTGCTTTTTCCTGCTCCTCTTAGCATGATAAAGAAGATTCAAAGAGAGTGAGATGCCAGCTCCTTTCATTCAGTCAGTAGCTTCAATCATTTCTGGACGTTTTTCAATGGCAAAAATCAATGAATATTGTAAATGCACAAACTGTAATTTCTCCGCATTGCAAGGTGCAATTCTGAAATTTTTTGCTTTTTCCTGCTCCTCTTAGCATGATAAAGAAGATTCAAAGAGAGTGAGATGCCAGCTCCTTTCATTCTGTCAGTAGCTTCAATCATTTCTGGTATATGAATAACATGATGTTTTTCAATAGCAAAAATCAATGAATATTGTAAATGCACAAACAGTAATTTCTCCGCATTGCAAGGTGCAATTCTGAAATTTTTTGCTTTTTCCTGCTCCTCTTAGCATGATAAAGAAGATTCAAAGAGAGTGAGATGCCAGCTCCTTTCATTCAGTCAGTAGCTTCAATCATTTCTGGACATTTTTCAATGGCAAAAATCAATGAATATTGTAAATGCACAAACAGTAATTTCTCCGCATTGCAAGGTGCAATTCTGAAATTTTTTGCTTTTTCCTGCTCCTGTTAGCATGATAAACAAGATTCAAAGAGAGTGAGATGCCATCTCCTTTCATTCAGTCAGTAGCTTCAATCATTTCTGGACGTTTTTCAATGGCAAAAATCAATGAATATTGTAAATGCACAAACAGTAATTTCTCCGCATTGCAAGGTGCAATTCTGAAATTTTTTGCTTTTTCCTGCTCCTCTTAGCATGATAAAGAAGATTCAAAGAGAGTGAGATGCCAGCTCCTTTCATTCAGTCAGTAGCTTCAATCATTTCTGGTATATGAATAACATGATGTTTTTCAATGGCAAAAATCAATGAATATTGTAAATGCACAAACAGTAATTTCTCCGCATTGCAAGGTGCAATTCTGAAATTTTTTGCTTTTTCCTGCTCCTCTTAGCATGATAAAGAAGATTCAAAGAGAGTGAGATGCCAGCTCCTTTCATTCAGTCAGTAGCTTCAATCATTTCTGGACGTTTTTCAATGGCAAAAATCAATGAATATTGTAAATGCACAAACAGTAATTTCTCCGCATTGCAAGGTGCAATTCTGAAATTTTTTGCTTTTTCCTGCTCCTCTTAGCATGATAAACAAGATTCAAAGAGAGTGAGATGCCAGCTCCTTTCATTCAGTCAGTAGCTTCAATCATTTCTGGACGTTTTTCAATGGCAAAAATCATTGAATATTGTAAATGCACAAACAGTAATTTCTCCGCATTGCAAGGTGCAATTCTGAAATTTTTTGCTTTTTCCTGCTCCTCTTAACATGATAAAGAAGATTCAAAGAGAGTGAGATGCCAGCTCCTTTCCTTCAGTCAGTAGCTTCAATCATTTCTGGTATATGAATAACATGATGTTTTTCAATGGCAAAAATCAATGAATTTTGTAAATGCACAAACAGTAATTTCTCCGCATTGCAAGGCGCAATTCTGAAATTTTTTGCTTTTTCCTGCTCCTCTTAGCATGATAAAGAAGATTCAAAGAGAGGGAGATGCCAGCTCCTTTCATTCAGTCAGTAGCTTCAATCATTTCTGGACATTTTTCAATGGCAAAAATCAATGAATATTGTAAATGCACAAACAGTAATTTCTCCGCATTGCAAGGTGCAATTCTGAAATTTTTTGCTTTTTCCTGCTCCTCTTAGCATGATAAAGAAGATTCAAAGAGAGTGAGATGCCAGCTCCTTTCATTCAGTCAGTAGCTTCAATCATTTCTGGACGTTTTTCAATGGCAAAAATCAATGAATATTGTAAATGCACAAACAGTAATTTCTCCGCATTGCAAGGTGCAATTCTGAAATTTTTTGCTTTTTCCTGCTCCTCTTAGCATGATAAAGAAGATTCAAAGAGAGTGAGATGCCAGCTCCTTTCATTCAGTCAGTAGCTTCAATCATTTCTGGACGTTTTTCAATGGCAAAAATCAATGAATATTGTAAATGCACAAACAGTAATTTCTCCACATTGCAAGGTGCAATTCTGAAATTTTTTGCTTTTTCCTGCTCCTCTTAGCATGATAAACAAGATTCAAAGAGAGTGAGATGCCAGCTCCTTTCATTCAGTCAGTAGCTTCAATCATTTCTGGACGTTTTTCAATGGCAAAAATCATTGAATATTGTAAATGCACAAACAGTAATTTCTCCGCATTGCAAGGTGCAATTCTGAAATTTTTTACTTTTTCCTGCTCCTCTTAGCATGATAAAGAAGATTCAAAGAGAGTGAGATGCCAGCTCCTTTCATTCAGTCAGTAGCTTCAATCATTTCTGGACGTTTTTCAATGGCAAAAATCAATGAATATTGTAAATGCACAAACAGTAATTTCTCCGCATTGCAAGGTGCAATTCTGAAATTTTTTGCTTTTTCCTGCTCCTCTTAGCATGATAAAGAAGATTCAAAGAGAGTGAGATGCCAGCTCCTTTCCTTCAGTCAGTAGCTTCAATCATTTCTGGTATATGAATAACATGATGTTTTTCAATGGCAAAAATCAATGAATTTTGTAAATGCACAAACAGTAATTTCTCCGCATTGCAAGGCGCAATTCTGAAATTTTTTGCTTTTTCCTGCTCCTCTTAGCATGATAAAGAAGATTCAAAGAGAGTGAGATGCCAGCTCCTTTCATTCAGTCAGTAGCTTCAATCATTTCTGGACATTTTTCAATGGCAAAAATCAATGAATATTGTAAATGCACAAACAGTAATTTCTCCGCATTGCAAGGTGCAATTCTGAAATTTTTTGCTTTTTCCTGCTCCTCTTAGCATGATAAAGAAGATTCAAAGAGAGTGAGATGCCAGCTCCTTTCATTCAGTCAGTAGCTTCAATCATTTCTGGACGTTTTTCAATGGCAAAAATCAATGAATATTGTAAATGCACAAACAGTAATTTCTCCGCATTGCAAGGTGCAATTCTGAAATTTTTTGCTTTTTCCTGCTCCTCTTAGCATGATAAAGAAGATTCAAAGAGAGTGAGGTGCCAGCTCCTTTCATTCAGTCAGGAGCTTCAAACATTTCTGGTATATGAATAACATGTTTTTCAATGGCAAAAATCAATGAATATTGTAAATGCACAAACAGTAATTTCTCCGCATTGCAAGGTGCAATTCTGAAATTTTTTGCTTTTTCCTGCTCCTCTTAGCATGATAAAGAAGATTCAAAGAGAGTGAGATGCCAGCTCCTTTCATTCAGTCAGTAGCTTCAATCATTTCTGGATGTTTTTCAATGGCAAAAATCAATGAATATTGTAAATGCACAAACTGTAATTTCTCCGCATTGCAAGGTGCAATTCTGAAATTTTTTGCTTTTTCCTGCTCCTCTTAGCATGATAAAGAAGATTCAAAGAGAGTGAGATTCCAGCTCCTTTCATTCAGTCAGTAGCTTCAATCATTTCTGGACGTTTTTCAATGGCAAAAATCAATGAATATTGTAAATGCACAAACAGTAATTTCTCCGCATTGCAAGGTGCAATTCTGAAATTTTTTGCTTTTTCCTGCTCCTCTTAGCATGATAAAGAAGATTCAAAGAGAGTGAGATGCCAGCTCCTTTCATTCAGTCAGTAGCTTCAAACATTTCTGGTATATGAATAACATGATGTTTTTCAATGGCAAAAATCAATGAATATTGTAAATGCACAAACAGTAATTTCTCCGCATTGCAAGGTGCAAGTCTGAAATTTTTTGCTTTTTCCTGCTCCTCTTAGCATGATAAAGAAGATTCAAAGAGAGTGAGATGCCAGCTCCTTTCATTCAATCAGTAGCTTCAAACATTTCTGGTATATGAATAACATGATGTTTTTCAATGGCAAAAATCAATGAATATTGTAAATGCACAAACAGTAATTTCTCCGCATTGCAAGGTGCAAGTCTGAAATTTTTTGCTTTATCCTGCTCCTCTTAGCATGATAAAGAAGATTCAAAGAGAGTGAGATGCCAGCTCCTTTCATTCAGTCAGTAGCTTCAATCATTTCTGGTATATGAATAACATGATGTTTTTCAATGGCAAAAATCAATGAATATTGTAAATGCACAAACAGTAATTTCTCCGCATTGCAAGGTGCAATTCTGAAATTTTTTGCTTTTTCCTGCTCCTCTTAGCATGATAAAGAAGATTCAAAGAGAGTGAGATGCCAGCTCCTTTCATTCAGTCAGTAGCTTCAAACATTTCTGGTATATGAATAACATGATGTTTTTCAATGGCAAAAATCAATGAATATTGTAAATGCACAAACAGTAATTTCTCCGCATTGCAAGGTGCAATTCTGAAATTTTTTGCTTTTTCCTGCTCCTCTTAGCATGATAAAGAAGATTCAAAGAGAGTGAGATGCCAGCTCCTTTCATTCAGTCAGTAGCTTCAATCATTTCTGGACGTTTTTCAATGGCAAAAATCAATGAATATTGTAAATGCACAAACAGTAATTTCTCCGCATTGCAAGGTGCAATTCTGAAATTTTTTGCTTTTTCCTGCTCCTCTTAGCATGATAAAGAAGTTTCAAAGAGAGTGAGATGCCAGCTCCTTTCATTCAGTCAGTAGCTTCAATAATTTCTGGACGTTTTTCAATGGCAAAAATCAATGAATATTGTAAATGCACAAACAGTAATTTCTCCGCATTGCAAGGTGCAATTCTGAAATTTTTTGCTTTTTCCTGCTCCTCTTAGCATGATAAACAAGATTCAAAGAGAGTGAGATGCCAGCTCCTTTCATTCAGTCAGTAGCTTCAATCATTTCTGGACATTTTTCAATGGCAAAAATCAATGAATATTGTAAATGCACAAACAGTAATTTATCCGCATTGCAAGGTGCAATTCTGAAATTTTTTGCTTTTTCCTGCTCCTCTTAGCATGATAAAGAAGATTCAAAGAGAGTGAGATGCCAGCTCCTTTCATTCAGTCAGTAGCTTCAAACATTTCTGGTATATGAATAACATGATGTTTTTCAATGGCAAAAATCAATGAATATTGTAAATGCACAAACAGTAATTTCTCCGCATTGCAAGGTGCAATTCTGAAATTTTTTGCTTTTTCCTGCTCCTCTTAGCATGATAAAGAAGATTCAAAGAGAGTGAGATGCCAGCTCCTTTCATTCAGTCAGTAGCTTCAATCATTTCTGGACGTTTTTCAATGGCAAAAATCAATGAATATTGTAAATGCACAAACAGTAATTTCTCCGCATTGCAAGGTGCAATTCTGAAATTTTTTGCTTTTTCCTGCTCCTCTTAGCATGATAAAGAAGATTCAAAGAGAGTGAGATGCCAGCTCCTTTCGTTCAGTCAGTAGCTTCAATCATTTCTGGACGTTTTTCAATGGCAAAAATCATTGAATATTGTAAATGCACAAACAGTAATTTCTCCGCATTGCAAGGTGCAATTCTGAAATTTTTTACTTTTTCCTGCTCCTCTTAGCATGATAAAAAAGATTCAAAGAGTGTGAGATGCCAGCTCCTTTCATTCAGTCAGTAGCTTCAATCATTTCTGGTATATGAATAACATGATGTTTTTCAATGGCAAAAATCAATGAATATTGTAAATGCACAAACAGGAATTTCTCCGCATTGCAAGGTGCAATTCTGAAATTTTTTGCTTTTTCCTGCTCCTCTTAGCATGATAAAGAAGATTCAAAGAGAGTGAGATGCCAGCTCCTTTCATTCAGTCAGTAGCTTCAAACATTTCTGGTATATGAATAACATGATGTTTTTCAATGGCAAAAATCAATGAATATTGTAAATGCACAAACAGTAATTTCTCCGCATTGCAAGGTGCAAGTCTGAAATTTTTTGCTTTTTCCTGCTCCTCTTAGCATGATAAAGAAGATTCAAAGAGAGTGAGATGCCAGCTCCTTTCATTCAATCAGTAGCTTCAAACATTTCTGGTATATGAATAACATGATGTTTTTCAATGGCAAAAATCAATGAATATTGTAAATGCACAAACAGTAATTTCTCCGCATTGCAAGGTGCAAGTCTGAAATTTTTTGCTTTATCCTGCTCCTCTTAGCATGATAAAGAAGATTCAAAGAGAGTGAGATGCCAGCTCCTTTCATTCAGTCAGTAGCTTCAATCATTTCTGGTATATGAATAACATGATGTTTTTCAATGGCAAAAATCAATGAATATTGTAAATGCACAAACAGTAATTTCTCCGCATTGCAAGGTGCAATTCTGAAATTTTTTGCTTTTTCCTGCTCCTCTTAGCATGATAAAGAAGATTCAAAGAGAGTGAGATGCCAGCTCCTTTCATTCAGTCAGTAGCTTCAAACATTTCTGGTATATGAATAACATGATGTTTTTCAATGGCAAAAATCAATGAATATTGTAAATGCACAAACAGTAATTTCTCCGCATTGCAAGGTGCAATTCTGAAATTTTTTGCTTTTTCCTGCTCCTCTTAGCATGATAAAGAAGATTCAAAGAGAGTGAGATGCCAGCTCCTTTCATTCAGTCAGTAGCTTCAATCATTTCTGGACGTTTTTCAATGGCAAAAATCTATGAATATTGTAAATGCACAAACAGTAATTTCTCCGCATTGCAAGGTGCAATTCTGAAAATTTTTGCTTTTTCCTGCTCCTCTTAGCATGATAAAGAAGTTTCAAAGAGAGTGAGATGCCAGTTCCTTTCATTCAGTCAGTAGCTTCAATAATTTCTGGACGTTTTTCAATGGCAAAAATCAATGAATATTGTAAATGCACAAACAGTAATTTCTCCGCATTGCCAGGTGCAATTCTGAAATTTTTTGCTTTTTCCTGCTCCTCTTAGCATGATAAACAAGATTCAAAGAGAGTGAGATGCCAGCTCCTTTCATTCAGTCAGTAGCTTCAATCATTTCTGGACATTTTTCAATGGCAAAAATCAATGAATATTGTAAATGCACAAACAGTAATTTATCCGCATTGCAAGGTGCAATTCTGAAATTTTTTGCTTTTTCCTGCTCCTCTTAGCATGATAAAGAAGATTCAAAGAGAGTGAGATGCCAGCTCCTTTCATTCAGTCAGTAGCTTCAAACATTTCTGGTATATGAATAACATGATGTTTTTCAATGGCAAAAATCAATGAATATTGTAAATGCACAAACAGTAATTTCTCCGCATTGCAAGGTGCAATTCTGAAATTTTTTGCTTTTTCCTGCTCCTCTTAGCATGATAAAGAAGATTCAAAGAGAGTGAGATGCCAGCTCCTTTCATTCAGTCAGTAGCTTCAATCATTTCTGGACGTTTTTCAATGGCAAAAATCAATGAATATTGTAAATGCACAAACAGTAATTTCTCCGCATTGCAAGGTGCAATTCTGAAATTTTTTGCTTTTTCCTGCTCCTCTTAGCATTATGAAGAAGATTCAAAGAGAGTGAGATGCCAGCTCCTTTCATTCAGTCAGTAGCTTCAAACATTTCTGGTATATGAATAACATGATGTTTTTCAATGGCAAAAATCAATGAATATTGTAAATGCACAAACAGTAATTTCTCCGCATTGCAAGGTGCAATTCTGAAATTTTTTGCTTTTTCCTGCTCCTCTTAGCATGATAAAGAAGATTCAAAGAGAGTGAGATGCCAGCTCCTTTCGTTCAGTCAGTAGCTTCAATCATTTCTGGACGTTTTTCAATGGCAAAAATCATTGAATATTGTAAATGCACAAACAGTAATTTCTCCGCATTGCAAGGTGCAATTCTGAAATTTTTTACTTTTTCCTGCTCCTCTTAGCATGATAAAAAAGATTCAAAGAGTGTGAGATGCCAGCTCCTTTCATTCAGTCAGTAGCTTCAATCATTTCTGGTATATGAATAACATGATGTTTTTCAATGGCAAAAATCAATGAATATTGTAAATGCACAAACAGTAATTTCTCCGCATTGCAAGGTGCAATTCTGAAATTTTTTGCTTTTTCCTGCTCCTCTTAGCATGATAAACAAGATTCAAAGAGAGTGAGATAACAGCTCCTTTCATTCAGTCAGTAGCTTCAATCATTTCTGGACGTTTTTCAATGGCAAAAATCAATGAATATTGTAAATGCACAAACAGTAATTTCTCCGCATTGCAAGGTGCAATTCTGAAATTTTTTGCTTTTTCCTGCTCCTCTTAACATGATAAAGAAGATTCAAAGAGAGTGAGATGCCAGCTCCTTTCATTCAGTCAGTAGCTTCAATCATTTCTGGACGTTTTTCAATTGCAAAAATCAATGAATATTGTAAATGCACAAACAGTAATTTCTCCGCATTGCAAGGTGCAATTCTGAAATTTTTTGCTTTTTCCTGCTCCTCTTAGCATGATAAAGAAGATTCAAAGAGAGTGAGTTGCCAGCTTCTTTCATTCAGTCAGTAGCTTCAAACATTTCTGGGATATGAATAACATGATGTTTTTCAATGGCAAAAATCAATGAATATTGTAAATGCACAAACAGTAATTTCTCCGCATTGCAAGGTGCAATTCTGAAATTTTTTGCTTTTTCCTGCTCCTCTTAGCATGATAAAGAAGATTCAAAGAGAGTGAGATGCCAGCTCCTTTCATTCAGTCAGTAGCTTCAATCATTTCTGGACGTTTTTCAATGGCAAAAATCAATGAATATTGTAAATGCACAAACAGTAATTTCTCCGCATTGCAAGGTGCAATTCTGAAATTTTTTGCTTTTTCCTGCTCCTCTTAGCATGATAAAGAAGATTCAAAGAGAGTGAGATGCCAGCTCCTTTCATTCAGTCAGTAGCTTCAATCATTTCTGGACGTTTTTCAATGGCAAAAATCAATGAATATTGTAAATGCACAAACAGTAATTTCTCCGCATTGCAAGGTGCAATTCTGAAATTTTTTGCTTTTTCCTGCTCCTCTTAGCATGATAAAGAAGATTCAAAGAGAGTGAGATGCCAGCTCCTTTCATTCAGTCAGTAGCTTCAATCATTTCTGGTATATGAATAACATGATGTTTTTCAATGGCAAAAATCAATGAATATTGTAAATGCACAAACAGTAATTTCTCCGCATTGCAAGTTGCAATTCTGAAATTTTTTGCTTTTTCCTGCTCCTCTTAGCATGATAAAGAAGATTCAAAGAGAGTGAGATGCCAGCTCCTTTCATTCAGTCAGTAGCTTCAATCATTTCTGGACGTTTTTCAATGGCAAAAATCAATGAATATTGTAAATGCACAAACAGTAATTTCTCCGCATTGCAAGGTGCAATTCTGAAATTTTTTGCTTTTTCCTGCTCCTCTTAGCATGATAAAGAAGATTCAAAGAGAGTGAGATGCCAGCTCCTTTCATTCAGTCAGTAGCTTCAATCATTTCTGGATGTTTTTCAATGGCAAAAATCAATGAATATTGTAAATGCACAAACAGTAATTTCTCCGCATTGCAAGGTGCAATTCTGAAATTTTTTGCTTTTTCCTGCTCCTCTTAGCATGATAAAGAAGATTCAAAGAGAGTGAGATGCCAGCTCCTTTCATTCAGTCAGTAGCTTCAATCATTTCTGGACGTTTTTCAATGGCAAAAATCAATGAATATTGTAAATGCACAAACAGTAATTTCTCCGCATTGCAAGGTGCAATTCTGAAATTTTTTGCTTTTTCCTGCTCCTCTTAGCATGATAAAGAAGATTCAAAGAGAGTGAGATGCCAGCTCCTTTCATTCAGTCAGTAGCTTCAAACATTTCTGGTATAAACATTTCTGGACGTTTTTCAATGGCAAAAATCAATGAATATTGTAAATGCACAAACAGTAATATCTCCACATTGCAAGGTGCAATTCTGAAATTTTTTGCTTTTTCCTGCTAATCCTAGCATGATAAAGAAGATTCAAATAGAGTGAGATGCCAGCTCCTTTCATTCAGTCAGTAGCTTCAAACATTTCTGTATGTTTTTCAATGGCAAAAATCAATGAATATTGTAAATGCACAAACAGTAATATCTCCACATTGCAAGGTGCAATTCTGAAATTTTTTGCTTTTTCCTGCTAATCCTAGCATGGTAAAGAAGATTCAAAGAGAGTGAGATGCCAGCTCCTTTCATTCAGTCAGTAGCTTCAAACATTTCTGGACGTTTTTCAATGGCATAAATCAATGAATATTGTAAATGCACAAACAGTAATATCTCCACATTGCAAGGTGCAATTCTGAAATTTTTTGCTTTTTCCTGCTACTCCTAGCATGATAAAGAAGATTCAAAGAGAGTGAGATGCCTGCTCCTTTCATTCAGTCAGTAGCTTCAAACATTTCTGGACGTTTTTCAATGGCAAAAATCAATGAATATTGTAAATGCACAAACAGTAATATCTCCACATTGCAAGGTGCAATTCTGAAATTTTTTGCTTTTTCCTGCTAATCCTAGCATGATAAAGAAGATTCAAAGAGAGTAAGATGCCAGCTCCTTTCATTCAGTCAGTAGCTTCAAACATTTCTGGACGTTTTTCAATGGCAAAAATCAATGAATATTGTAAATGCACAAACAGTAATTTCTCCGCATTGCAAGGTGCAATTCTGAAATTTTTTGCTTTTTCCTGCTCCTCTTAGCATGATAAAGAAGATTCAAAGAGAGTGAGATGCCAGCTCCTTTCATTCAGTCAGTAGCTTCAATCATTTCTGGATGTTTTTCAATGGCAAAAATCAATGAATATTGTAAATGCACAAACAGTAATTTCTCCGCATTGTAAGGTGCAATTCTGAAATTTTTTGCTTTTTCCTGCTCCTCTTAGCATGATAAAGAAGATTCAAAGATAGTGAGATGCCAGCTTCTTTCATTCAGTCAGTAGCTTCAAACATTTCTGGTATATGAATAACATGATGTTTTTCAATGGCAAAAATCAATGAATATTGTAAATGCACAAACAGTAATTTCTCCGCATTGCAAGTTGCAATTCTGAAATTTTTTGCTTTTTCCTGCTCCTCTTAGCATGATAAAGAAGATTCAAAGAGAGTGAGATGCCAGCTCCTTTCATTCAGTCAGTAGCTTCAATCATTTCTGGACGTTTTTCAATGGCAAAAATCAATGAATATTGTAAATGCACAAACAGTAATTTCTCCGCATTGCAAGGTGCAATTCTGAAATTTTTTGCTTTTTCCTGCTCCTCTTAGCATGATAAAGAAGATTCAAAGAGAGTGAGATGCCAGCTCCTTTCATTCAGTCAGTAGCTTCAATCATTTCTGGACGTTTTTCAATGGCAAAAATCAATGAATATTGTAAATGCACAAACAGTAATTTCTCCGCATTGCAAGTTGCAATTCTGAAATTTTTTGCTTTTTCCTGCTCCTCTTACCATGATAAAGAAGATTCAAAGAGAGTGAGATGCCAGCTCCTTTCATTCAGTCAGTAGCTTCAATCATTTCTGGACGTTTTTCAATGGCAAAAATCAATGAATATTGTAAATGCACAAACAGTAATTTCTCCGCATTGCAAGGTGCAATTCTGAAATTTTTTGCTTTTTCCTGCTCCTCTTAGCATGATAAAGAAGATTCAAAAAGAGTGAGATGCCAGCTCCTTTCATTCAGTCAGTAGCTTCAATCATTTCTGGACGTTTTTCAATGGCAAAAATCAATGAATATTGTAAATGCACAAACAGTAATTTCTCCGCATTGCAAGGTGCAATTCTGAAATTTTTTGCTTTTTCCTGCTCCTCTTAGCATGATAAAGAAGATTCAAAGAGAGTGAGATGCCAGCTCCTTTCATTCAGTCAGTAGCTTCAATCATTTCTGGACGTTTTTCAATGGCAAAAATCAATGAATATTGTAAATGCACAAACAGTAATTTCTCCGCATTGCAAGGTACAATTCTGAAATTTTTTGCTTTTTCCTGCTCCTCTTAGCATCATAAAGAAGATTCAAAGAGAGTGAGATGCCAGCTCCTTTCATTCAGTCAGTAGCTTCAATCATTTCTGGACGTTTTTCAATGGCAAAAATCAATTAATATTGTAAATGCACAAACAGTAATTTCTCCGCATTGCAAGGTGCAATTCTGAAATTTTTTGCTTTTTCCTGCTCCTCTTAGCATGATAAAGAAGATTCAAAGAGAGTGAGATGCCAGCTCCTTTCATTCAGTCAGTAGCTTCAATTATTTCTGGTATATGAATAACATGATGTTTTTCAATGTCAAAAATCAATGAATATTGTAAATGCACAAACAGTAATTTCTCCGCATTGCAAGGTGCAATTCTGAAATTTTTTGCTTTTTCCTGCTCCTCTTAGCATGGTAAAGAAGATTCAAAGAGAGTGAGATGCCAACTCCTTTCATTCAGTCAGTAGCTTCAATCATTTCTGGACGTTTTTCAATGGCAAAAATCAATGAATATTGTAAATGCACAAACAGTAATTTCTCCGCATTGCAAGGTGCAATTCTGAAATTTTTTGCTTTTTCCTGCTCCTCTTAGCATGATAAAGAAGATTCAAAGAGAGTGAGATGCCAGCTCCTTTCATTCAGTCAGTAGCTTCAATCATTTCTGGACGTTTTTCAATGGCAAAAATCAATGAATATTGTAAATGCACAAACAGTAATTTCTCCGCATTGCAAGGTGCAATTCTGAAATTTTTTGCTTTTTCCTGCTCCTCTTAGCATGATAAAGAAGATTCAAAGAGAGTGAGATGCCAGCTCCTTTCATTCAGTCAGTAGCTTCAATCATTTCTGGGTATGAATAACATGATGTTTTTCAATGGCAAAAATCAATGAATATTGTAAATGCACAAACAGTAATTTCTCCGCAATGCTAGGTGCAATTCTGAAATTTTTTGCTTTTTCCTGCTCCTCTTAGCATGATAAAGAAGATTCAAAGAGAGTGAGATGCCAGCTCCTTTCATTCAGTCAGTAGCTTCAATCATTTCTGGACGTTTTTCAATGGCAAAAATCAATGAATATTGTAAATGCACAAACAGTAATTTCTCCGCATTGCAAGGTGCAATTCTGAAATTTTTTGCTTTTTCCTGCTCCTCTTAGCATGATAAAGAAGATTCAAAGAGAGTGAGATGCCAGCTCCTTTCATTCAGTCAGTAGTTTCAATCATTTCTGGACGTTTTTCAATGGCAAAAATCAATGAATATTGTAAATGCACAAACAGTAATTTCTCCGCATTGCAAGGTGCAATTCTGAATTTTTTTGCTTTTTCCTGCTCCTCTTAGCATGATAAAGAAGATTCAAAGAGAGTGAGATGCCAGCTCCTTTCATTCAGTCAGTAGCTTCAAACATTTCTGGTATAAACATTTCTGGACGTTTTTCAATGGCAAAAATCAATGAATATTGTAAATGCACAAACAGTAATATCTCCACATTTCAAGGTGCAATTCTGAAATTTTTTGCTTTTTCCTGCTAATCCTAGCATGATAAAGAAGATTCAAATAGAGTGAGATGCCAGCTCCTTTCATTCAGTCAGTAGCTTCAAACATTTCTGGACGTTTTTCAATGGCAAAAATCAATGAATATTGTAAATGCACAAACAGTAATATCTCCACATTGCAAGGTGCAATTCTGAAATTTTTTGCTCTTTCCTGCTAATCCTAGCATGATAAAGAAGATTCAAAGAGAGTGAAATGCCAGCTCCTTTCATTCAGTCAGTAGCTTCAAACATTTCTGGTATATGAATAACATGATGTTTTTCAATGGCAAAAATCAATGAATATTGTAAATGCACAAACAGTAATATCTCCACATTGCAAGGTGCAATTCTGAAATTTTTTGCTTTTTCCTGCTAATCCTAGCATGATAAAGAAGATTCAAAGAGAGTGAGATGCCAGCTCCTTTCATTCAGTCAGTAGCTTCAAATATTTCTGGACGTTTTTCAATGGAAAAAATCAATGAATATTGTAAATGCACAAACAGTAATATCTCCACATTGCAAGGTGCAATTCTGAAATTTTTTGCTTTTTCCTGCTACTCCTAGCATGATAAAGAAGATTCAAAGAGAGTGATATGCCAGCTCCTTTCATTCAGTCAGTAGCTTCAAACATTTCTGGACGTTTTTCAATGGCAAAAATCAATGAATATTGTAAATGCACAAACAGTAATATCTCCACATTGCAAGGTGCAATTCTGAAATTTTTTGCTTTTTCCTGCTAATCCTAGCATGATAAAGAAGATTCAAAGAGAGTGAGATGCCAGCTCCTTTCATTCAGTCAGTAGCTTCAAACATTTCTGGACGTTTTTCAATGGCAAAAATCAATGAATATTGTAAATGCACAAACAGTAATATCTCCACATTGCAAGGTGCAATTCTGAAATTTTTTGCTTTTTCCTGCTAATCCTAGCATGATAAAGAAGATTCAAAGAGAGTGAGATGCCAGCTCCTTTCATTCAGTCAGTAGCTTCAATCATTTCTGGTATATGAATAACATGATGTTTTTCAATGGCAAAAATCAATGAATATTGTAAATGCACAAACAGTAATTTCTCCGCATTGCAAGGTGCAATTCTGAATTTTTTTGCTTTTTCCTGCTCCTCTTAGCATAATAAAGAAGATTCAAAGAGAGTGAGATGCCAGCTCCTTTCATTCAGTCAGTAGCTTCAAACATTTCTGGTATAAACATTTCTGGACGTTTTTCAATGGCAAAAATCAATGAATATTGTAAATGCACAAACAGTAATATCTCCACATTGCAAGGTGCAATTCTGAAATTTTTTGCTTTTTCCTGCTAATCCTAGCATGATAAAGAAGATTCAAATAGAGTGAGATGCCAGCTCCTTTCATTCAGTCAGTAGCTTCAAACATTTCTGGACGTTTTTCAATGGCAAAAATCAATGAATATTGTAAATGCACAAACAGTAATATCTCCACATTGCAAGGTGCAATTCTGAAATTTTTTGCTTTTTCCTGCTAATCCTAGCATGATAAAGAAGATTCAAAGAGAGTGAGATGCCAGCTCCTTTCATTCAGTCAGTAGCTTCAAACATTTCTGGTATATGAATAACATGATGTTTTTCAATGGCAAAAATCAATGAATATTGTAAATGCACAAACAGTAATATCTCCACATTGCAAGGTGCAATTCTGAAATTTTTTGCTTTTTCCTGCTAATCCTAGCATGATAAAGAAGATTCAAAGAGAGTGAGATGCCAGCTCCTTTCATTCAGTCAGTAGCTTCAAACATTTCTGGACGTTTTTCAATGGAAAAAATCAATGAATATTGTAAATGCACAAACTGTAATATCTCCACATTGCAAGGTGCAATTCTGAAATTTTTTGCTTTTTCCTGCTACTCCTAGCATGATAAAGAAGATTCAAAGAGAGTGATATGCCAGCTCCTTTCATTCAGTCAGTAGCTTCAAACATTTCTGGACGTTTTTCAATGGCAAAAATCAATGAATATTGTAAATGCACAAACAGTAATATCTCCACATTGCAAGGTGCAATTCTGAAATTTTTTGCTTTTTCCTGCTAATCCTAGCATGATAAAGAAGATTCAAAGAGAGTGAGATGCCAGCTCCTTTCATTCAGTCAGTAGCTTCAAACATTTCTGGACGTTTTTCAATGGCAAAAATCAATGAATATTGTAAATGCACAAACAGTAATATCTCCACATTGCAAGGTGCAATTCTGAAATTTTTTGCTTTTTCCTGCTAATCCTAGCATGATAAAGAAGATTCAAAGAGAGTGAGATGCCAGCTCCTTTCATTCAGTCAGTAGCTTCAATCATTTCTGGTATATGAATAACATGATGTTTTTCAATGGCAAAAATCAATGAATATTGTAAATGCACAAACAGTAATTTCTCCGCATTGCAAGGTGCAATTCTGAATTTTTTTGCTTTTTCCTGCTCCTCTTAGCATAATAAAGAAGATTCAAAGAGAGTGAGATGCCAGCTCCTTTCATTCAGTCAGTAGCTTCAAACATTTCTGGTATAAACATTTCTGGACGTTTTTCAATGGCAAAAATCAATGAATATTGTAAATGCACAAACAGTAATATCTCCACATTGCAAGGTGCAATTCTGAAATTTTTTGCTTTTTCCTGCTAATCCTAGCATGATAAAGAAGATTCAAATAGAGTGAGATGCCAGCTCCTTTCATTCAGTCAGTAGCTTCAAACATTTCTGGACGTTTTTCAATGGCAAAAATCAATGAATATTGTAAATGCACAAACAGTAATATCTCCACATTGCAAGGTGCAATTCTGAAATTTTTTGCTTTTTCCTGCTAATCCTAGCATGATAAAGAAGATTCAAAGAGAGTGAGATGCCAGCTCCTTTCATTCAGTCAGTAGCTTCAAACATTTCTGGTATATGAATAACATGATGTTTTTCAATGGCAAAAATCAATGAATATTGTAAATGCACAAACAGTAATATCTCCACATTGCAAGGTGCAATTCTGAAATTTTTTGCTTTTTCCTGCTAATCCTAGCATGATAAAGAAGATTCAAAGAGAGTGAGATGCCAGCTCCTTTCATTCAGTCAGTAGCTTCAAACATTTCTGGACGTTTTTCAATGGAAAAAATCAATGAATATTGTAAATGCACAAACTGTAATATCTCCACATTGCAAGGTGCAATTCTGAAATTTTTTGCTTTTTCCTGCTACTCCTAGCATGATAAAGAAGATTCAAAGAGAGGGAGATGCCAGCTCCTTTCATTCAGTCAGTAGCTTCAAACATTTCTGGACGTTTTTCAATGGCAAAAATCAATGAATATTGTAAATGCACAAACAGTAATATCTCCACATTGCAAGGTGCAATTCTGAAATTTTTTGCTTTTTCCTGCTAATCCTAGCATGATAAAGAAGATTCAAAGAGAGTGAGATGCCAGCTCCTTTCATTCAGTCAGTAGCTTCAAACATTTCTGGACGTTTTTCAATGGCAAAAATCAATGAATATTGTAAATGCACAAACAGTAATATCTCCACATTTCAAGGTGCAATTCTGAAATTTTTTGCTTTTTCCTGCTAATCCTAGCATGATAAAGAAGATTCAAAGAGAGTGAGATGCCAGCTCCTTTCATTCAGTCAGTAGCTTCAATCATTTCTGGTATATGAATAACATGATGTTTTTCAATGGCAAAAATCAATGAATATTGTAAATGCACAAACAGTAATTTCTCCGCATTGCAAGGTGCAATTCTGAAATTTTTTGCTTTTTCCTGCTCCTCTTAGCATGATAAATAAGATTCAAAGAGAGTGAGATGCCATCTCCTTTCATTCAGTCAGTAGCTTCAAACATTTCTGGTATAAACATTTCTGGACGTTTTTCAATGGCAAAAATCAATGAATATTGTAAATGCACAAACAGTAATATCTCCACATTGCAAGGTGCAATTCTGAAATTTTTTGCTTTTTCCTGCTAATCCTAGCATGATAAAGAAGATTCAAAGAGAGGGAGATGCCAGCTCCTTTCATTCAGTCAGTAGCTTCAAACATTTCTGGACGTTTTTCAATGGCAAAAATCAATGAATATTGTAAATGCACAAACAGTAATTTCTCCGCATTGCAAGGTGCAATTCTGAATTTTTTTGCTTTTTCCTGCTCCTCTTAGCATGATAAAGAAGATTCAAAGAGAGTGAGATGCCAGCTCCTTTCATTCAGTCAGTAGCTTCAAACATTTCTGGTATAAACATTTCTGGACGTTTTTCAATGGCAAAAATCAATGAATATTGTAAATGCACAAACAGTAATATCTCCACATTTCAAGGTGCAATTCTGAAATTTTTTGCTTTTTCCTGCTAATCCTAGCATGATAAAGAAGATTCAAATAGAGTGAGATGCCAGCTCCTTTCATTCAGTCAGTAGCTTCAAACATTTCTGGACGTTTTTCAATGGCAAAAATCAATGAATATTGTAAATGCACAAACAGTAATATCTCCACATTGCAAGGTGCAATTCTGAAATTTTTTGCTCTTTCCTGCTAATCCTAGCATGATAAAGAAGATTCAAAGAGAGTGAAATGCCAGCTCCTTTCATTCAGTCAGTAGCTTCAAACATTTCTGGTATATGAATAACATGATGTTTTTCAATGGCAAAAATCAATGAATATTGTAAATGCACAAACAGTAATATCTCCACATTGCAAGGTGCAATTCTGAAATTTTTTGCTTTTTCCTGCTAATCCTAGCATGATAAAGAAGATTCAAAGAGAGTGAGATGCCAGCTCCTTTCATTCAGTCAGTAGCTTCAAATATTTCTGGACGTTTTTCAATGGAAAAAATCAATGAATATTGTAAATGCACAAACAGTAATATCTCCACATTGCAAGGTGCAATTCTGAAATTTTTTGCTTTTTCCTGCTACTCCTAGCATGATAAAGAAGATTCAAAGAGAGTGATATGCCAGCTCCTTTCATTCAGTCAGTAGCTTCAAACATTTCTGGACGTTTTTCAATGGCAAAAATCAATGAATATTGTAAATGCACAAACAGTAATATCTCCACATTGCAAGGTGCAATTCTGAAATTTTTTGCTTTTTCCTGCTAATCCTAGCATGATAAAGAAGATTCAAAGAGAGTGAGATGCCAGCTCCTTTCATTCAGTCAGTAGCTTCAAACATTTCTGGACGTTTTTCAATGGCAAAAATCAATGAATATTGTAAATGCACAAACAGTAATATCTCCACATTGCAAGGTGCAATTCTGAAATTTTTTGCTTTTTCCTGCTAATCCTAGCATGATAAAGAAGATTCAAAGAGAGTGAGATGCCAGCTCCTTTCATTCAGTCAGTAGCTTCAATCATTTCTGGTATATGAATAACATGATGTTTTTCAATGGCAAAAATCAATGAATATTGTAAATGCACAAACAGTAATTTCTCCGCATTGCAAGGTGCAATTCTGAATTTTTTTGCTTTTTCCTGCTCCTCTTAGCATAATAAAGAAGATTCAAAGAGAGTGAGATGCCAGCTCCTTTCATTCAGTCAGTAGCTTCAAACATTTCTGGTATAAACATTTCTGGACGTTTTTCAATGGCAAAAATCAATGAATATTGTAAATGCACAAACAGTAATATCTCCACATTGCAAGGTGCAATTCTGAAATTTTTTGCTTTTTCCTGCTAATCCTAGCATGATAAAGAAGATTCAAATAGAGTGAGATGCCAGCTCCTTTCATTCAGTCAGTAGCTTCAAACATTTCTGGACGTTTTTCAATGGCAAAAATCAATGAATATTGTAAATGCACAAACAGTAATATCTCCACATTGCAAGGTGCAATTCTGAAATTTTTTGCTTTTTCCTGCTAATCCTAGCATGATAAAGAAGATTCAAAGAGAGTGAGATGCCAGCTCCTTTCATTCAGTCAGTAGCTTCAAACATTTCTGGTATATGAATAACATGATGTTTTTCAATGGCAAAAATCAATGAATATTGTAAATGCACAAACAGTAATATCTCCACATTGCAAGGTGCAATTCTGAAATTTTTTGCTTTTTCCTGCTAATCCTAGCATGATAAAGAAGATTCAAAGAGAGTGAGATGCCAGCTCCTTTCATTCAGTCAGTAGCTTCAAACATTTCTGGACGTTTTTCAATGGAAAAAATCAATGAATATTGTAAATGCACAAACTGTAATATCTCCACATTGCAAGGTGCAATTCTGAAATTTTTTGCTTTTTCCTGCTACTCCTAGCATGATAAAGAAGATTCAAAGAGAGTGATATGCCAGCTCCTTTCATTCAGTCAGTAGCTTCAAACATTTCTGGACGTTTTTCAATGGCAAAAATCAATGAATATTGTAAATGCACAAACAGTAATATCTCCACATTGCAAGGTGCAATTCTGAAATTTTTTGCTTTTTCCTGCTAATCCTAGCATGATAAAGAAGATTCAAAGAGAGTGAGATGCCAGCTCCTTTCATTCAGTCAGTAGCTTCAAACATTTCTGGACGTTTTTCAATGGCAAAAATCAATGAATATTGTAAATGCACAAACAGTAATATCTCCACATTGCAAGGTGCAATTCTGAAATTTTTTGCTTTTTCCTGCTAATCCTAGCATGATAAAGAAGATTCAAAGAGAGTGAGATGCCAGCTCCTTTCATTCAGTCAGTAGCTTCAATCATTTCTGGTATATGAATAACATGATGTTTTTCAATGGCAAAAATCAATGAATATTGTAAATGCACAAACAGTAATTTCTCCGCATTGCAAGGTGCAATTCTGAATTTTTTTGCTTTTTCCTGCTCCTCTTAGCATAATAAAGAAGATTCAAAGAGAGTGAGATGCCAGCTCCTTTCATTCAGTCAGTAGCTTCAAACATTTCTGGTATAAACATTTCTGGACGTTTTTCAATGGCAAAAATCAATGAATATTGTAAATGCACAAACAGTAATATCTCCACATTGCAAGGTGCAATTCTGAAATTTTTTGCTTTTTCCTGCTAATCCTAGCATGATAAAGAAGATTCAAATAGAGTGAGATGCCAGCTCCTTTCATTCAGTCAGTAGCTTCAAACATTTCTGGACGTTTTTCAATGGCAAAAATCAATGAATATTGTAAATGCACAAACAGTAATATCTCCACATTGCAAGGTGCAATTCTGAAATTTTTTGCTTTTTCCTGCTAATCCTAGCATGATAAAGAAGATTCAAAGAGAGTGAGATGCCAGCTCCTTTCATTCAGTCAGTAGCTTCAAACATTTCTGGTATATGAATAACATGATGTTTTTCAATGGCAAAAATCAATGAATATTGTAAATGCACAAACAGTAATATCTCCACATTGCAAGGTGCAATTCTGAAATTTTTTGCTTTTTCCTGCTAATCCTAGCATGATAAAGAAGATTCAAAGAGAGTGAGATGCCAGCTCCTTTCATTCAGTCAGTAGCTTCAAACATTTCTGGACGTTTTTCAATGGAAAAAATCAATGAATATTGTAAATGCACAAACTGTAATATCTCCACATTGCAAGGTGCAATTCTGAAATTTTTTGCTTTTTCCTGCTACTCCTAGCATGATAAAGAAGATTCAAAGAGAGGGAGATGCCAGCTCCTTTCATTCAGTCAGTAGCTTCAAACATTTCTGGACGTTTTTCAATGGCAAAAATCAATGAATATTGTAAATGCACAAACAGTAATATCTCCACATTGCAAGGTGCAATTCTGAAATTTTTTGCTTTTTCCTGCTAATCCTAGCATGATAAAGAAGATTCAAAGAGAGTGAGATGCCAGCTCCTTTCATTCAGTCAGTAGCTTCAAACATTTCTGGACGTTTTTCAATGGCAAAAATCAATGAATATTGTAAATGCACAAACAGTAATATCTCCACATTTCAAGGTGCAATTCTGAAATTTTTTGCTTTTTCCTGCTAATCCTAGCATGATAAAGAAGATTCAAAGAGAGTGAGATGCCAGCTCCTTTCATTCAGTCAGTAGCTTCAATCATTTCTGGTATATGAATAACATGATGTTTTTCAATGGCAAAAATCAATGAATATTGTAAATGCACAAACAGTAATTTCTCCGCATTGCAAGGTGCAATTCTGAAATTTTTTGCTTTTTCCTGCTCCTCTTAGCATGATAAATAAGATTCAAAGAGAGTGAGATGCCATCTCCTTTCATTCAGTCAGTAGCTTCAAACATTTCTGGTATAAACATTTCTGGACGTTTTTCAATGGCAAAAATCAATGAATATTGTAAATGCACAAACAGTAATATCTCCACATTGCAAGGTGCAATTCTGAAATTTTTTGCTTTTTCCTGCTAATCCTAGCATGATAAAGAAGATTCAAAGAGAGGGAGATGCCAGCTCCTTTCATTCAGTCAGTAGCTTCAAACATTTCTGGACGTTTTTCAATGGCAAAAATCAATGAATATTGTAAATGCACAAACAGTAATATCTCCACATTGCAAGGTGCAATTCTGAAATTTTTTGCTTTTTCCTGCTAATCCTAGCATGATAAAGAAGATTCAAAGAGAGTGAGATGCCAGCTCCTTTCATTCAGTCAGTAGCTTCAAACATTTCTGGACGTTTTTCAATGGCAAAAATCAATGAATATTGTAAATGCACAAACAGTAATATCTCCACATTTCACGGGGCAATTCTGAAATTTTTTGCTTTTTCCTGCTAATCCTAGCATGATAAAGAAGATTCAAAGAGAGTGAGATGCCAGCTCCTTTCATTCAGTCAGTAGCTTCAATCATTTCTGGTATATGAATAACATGATGTTTTTCAATGGCAAAAATCAATGAATATTGTAAATGCACAAACAGTAATTTCTCCGCATTGCAAGGTGCAATTCTGAAATTTTTTGCTTTTTCCTGCTCCTCTTAGCATGATAAATAAGATTCAAAGAGAGTGAGATGCCAGCTCCTTTCATTCAGTCAGTAGCTTCAAACATTTCTGGTATAAACATTTCTGGACGTTTTTCAATGGCAAAAATCAATGAATATTGTAAATGCACAAACAGTAATATCTCCACATTGCAAGGTGCAATTCTGAAATTTTTTGCTTTTTCCTGCTAACCCTAGCATGATAAAGAAGATTCAAAGAGAGTGAGATGCCAGCTCCTTTCATTCAGTCAGTAGCTTCAAACATTTCTGGACGTTTTTCAATGGCAAAAATCAATGAATATTGTAAATGCACAAACAGTAATATCTCCACATTGCAAGGTGCAATTCTGAAATTTTTTGCTTTTTCCTGCTAATCCTATCATGATAAAGAAGATTCAAAGAGAGTGAGATGCCAGCTCCTTTCATTCAGTCAGTAGCTTCAAACATTTCTGGACGTGTTTCAATGGCAAAAATCAATAAATATTGTAAATGCACAAACAGTAATTTCTCCGCATTGCAAGATGCAATTCTGAAATTTTTTGCTTTTTCCTGCTCCTCTTAGCATGATAAAGAAGATTCAAAGAGAGTGAGATGCCAGCTCCTTTCATTCAGTCAGTAGCTTCAATCATTTCTGGACGTTTTTCAATGGCAAAAATCAATGAATATTGTAAATGCACAAGCAGTAATTTCTCCGCATTGCAAGGTGCAATTCTGAAATTTTTTGCTTTTTCCTGCTCCTCTTAGCATGATAAAGAAGATTCAAAGAGAGTGAGATGCCAGCTCCTTTCATTCAGTCAGTGGCTTCAATCATTTCTGGATGTTTTTCAATGGCAAAAATCAATGAATATTGTAAATGCACAAACAGTAATTTCTCCGCATTGCAAGATGCAATTCTGAAATTTTTTGCTTTTTCCTGCTCCTCTTAGCATGAAAAAGAAGATTCAAAGAGAGTGAGATGCCAGCTCCTTTCATTCAGTCAGTAGCTTCAATCATTTCTGGTATATGAATAACATGATGTTTTTCAATGGCAAAAATCAATGAATATTGTAAATGCACAAACAGTAATTTCTCCGCATTGCAAGGTGCAATTCTGAATTTTTTTGCTTTTTCCTGCTCCTCTTAGCATGATAAAGAAGATTCAAAGAGAGTGAGATGCCAGCTCCTTTCATTCAGTCAGTAGCTTCAATCATTTCTGGACGTTTTTCAATGGCAAAAATCAATGAATATTGTAAATGCACAAACAGTAATTTCTCCGCATTGCAAGGTGCAATTCTGAAATTTTTTGCTTTTTCCTGCTCCTCTTAGCATGATAAAGAAGATTCAAAGAGAGTGAGATGCCAGCTCCTTTCATTCAGTCAGTAGCTTCAATCATTTCTGGACGTTTTTCAATGGCAAAAATCAATGAATATTGTAAATGCACAAACAGTAATTTCTCCGCATTGCAAGGTGCAATTCTGAAATTTTTTGCTTTTTCCTGCTCCTCTTAGCATGATAAAGAAGATTCAAAGAGAGTGAGATGCCAGCTCCTTTCATTCAGTCAGTAGCTTCAAACATTTCTGGTATATGAATAACATGATGTTTTTCAATGGCAAAAATCAATGAATATTGTAAATGCACAAACAGTAATTTCTCCGCATTGCAAGGTGCAATTCTGAAATTTTTTGCTTTTTCCTGCTCCTCTTAGCATGATAAAGAAGATTCAAAGAGAGTGAGATGCCAGCTCCTTTCATTCAGTCAGTAGCTTCAATCATTTCTGGACGTTTTTCAATGGCAAAAATCAATGAATATTGTAAATGCACAAACAGTAATTTCTCCGCATTGCAAGGTTTCAGAATTGCACCTTGCAATGTGGAGATCTTACTGTTTGTGCATTTACAGTATTCATTGATTTTTGCCATTGAAAAACGTCCAGAAATGTTTGAAGCTACTGACTGAATGAAGGGAGCTGGCATCTCACTCACTTTGAATGTTCTTTATCATGCTAGGATTAGCAGGAAAAAGCAAAAAATTTCAGAATTGCACCTTGCAATGTGGAGAAATTACTGTTTGTGCATTTACAATATTCATTGATTTTTGCCATTGAAAAACATCATGTTATTCATATACCAGAAATGTTTGAAGCTACTGACTGAATGAAAGGATCTGGCATCTCACTATCTTTGAATCTTCTATATCATGCTAGGATTAGCAGGAAAAAGCAAAAAATTTCAGAATTGCACCTTGCAATGTTTAGATATTACTGTTTGTGCATTTACAATATTCATTGATTTTTGCCATTGAAAAACGTCCAGAAATGTTTGAAGCTACTGACTGAATGAAAGGAGCTGGCATCTCACTCTATTTGAATCTTCTTTATCATGCTAGGATTAGCAGGAAAAAGCAAAAAATTTCAGAATTGCACCTTGCAATGTGGAGATATTACTGTTTGTGCATTTACAATATTCATTGATTTTTGCCATTGAAAAACGTCCAGAAATGTTTGAAGCTACTGACTGAATGAAAGGAGCTGGCATCTCACTCTCTTTGAATCTTCTTTATCATGCTAGGAGTAGCAGGAAAAAGCAAAAAATTTCAGAATTGCACCTTGCAATGTGGAGATATTACTGTTTGTGCATTTACAATATTCATTGATTTTTGCCATTGAAAAACGTCCAGAAATGTTTGAAGCTACTGACTGAATGAAAGGAGCTGGCATCTCACTCTCTTTGAATCTTCTTTATCATGCTAGGATTAGCAGGAAAAAGCAAAAAATTTCAGAATTGCACCTTGCAATGTGGAGATATTACTGTTTGTGCATTTACAATATTCATTGATTTTTGCCATTGAAAAACATCATGTTATTCATATACCAGAAATGTTTGAGGCTACTGACTGAATGAAAGGACCTGGCATCTCACTCTCTTTGAATCTTCTTTATCATGATAGGATTAGCAGGAAAAAGCAAAAAATTTCAGAATTGCACCTTGCAATGTGGAGATATTACTGTTTGTGCATTTATAATATTCATTGATTTTTGCCATTGAAAAACGTCCAGAAATGTTTGAAGCTACTGACTGAATGAAAGGAGCTGGCATCTCACCCTATTTGAATATTCTTTATCATGCTAGGATTAGCAGGAAAAAGCAAAAAATTTCAGAATTGCACCTTGCAATGTGGAGATATTACTGTTTGTGCATTTACAATATTCATTGATTTTTGCCATTGAAAAACGTCCAGAAATGTTTATACCAGAAATGTTTGAAGCTACTGACTGAATGAAAGGAGCTGGCATCTCACTCTCTTTGAATCTTCTTTATCATGCTAAGAGGAGCAGGAAAAAGCAAAAAAATTCAGAATTGCACCTTGCAATGCGGAGAAATTACTGTTTGTGCATTTACAATATTCATTGATTTTTGCCATTGAAAAACGTCCAGAAATGATTGAAGCTACTGACTGAATGAAAGGAGCTGGCATCTCACTCTCTTTGAATCTTCTTTATCATGCTAAGAGGAGCAGGAAAAAGCAAAAAATTTCAGAATTGCACCTTGCAATGTGGAGAAATTACTGTTTGTGCATTTACAATATTCATTGATTTTTGCCATTGAAAAACATCATGTTATTCATACCCAGAAATGATTGAAGCTACTGACTGAATGAAAGGAGCTGGCATCTCACTCTCTTTGAATCTTCTTTATCATGCTAAGAGGAGCAGGAAAAAGCAAAACATTTCAGAATTGCACCTTGCAATGCGGAGAAATTACTGTTTGTGCATTTACAATATTCATTGATTTTTGCCATTGAAAAACGTCCAGAAATGATTGAAGCTACTGACTGAATGAAAGGAGCTGGCATCTCACTCTCTTTGAATCTTCTTTATCATGCTAAGAGGAGCAGGAAAAAGCAAAAAATTTCAGAATTGCACCTTGCAATGCGGAGAAATTACTGTTTGTGCATTTACAATATTCATTGATTTTTGCCATTGAAAAACGTCCAGAAATGATTGAAGCTACTGACTGAATGAAAGGAGCTGGCATCTCACTCTCTTTGAATCTTCTTTACCATGCTAAGAGGAGCAGGAAAAAGCAAAAAATTTCAGAATTGCACCTTGCAATGCGGAGAAATTACTGTTTGTGCATTTACAATATTCATTGATTTTTGCCATTGAAAAACATCATGTTATTCATATACCAGAAATGATTGAAGCTACTGACTGAATGAAAGGAGCTGGCATCTCACTCTCTTTGAATCTTCTTTATCATGCTAGGATTAGCAGGAAAAAGCAAAAAATTTCAGAATTGCACCTTGCAATGTGGAGATATTACTGCTTGTGCATTTACAATATTCATTGATTTTTGCCATTGAAAAACGTCCAGAAATGTTTATACCAGAAATGTTTGAAGCTACTGACTGAATGAAAGGAGCTGGCATCTCACTCTCTTTGAATCTTCTTTATCATGCTAAGAGGAGCAGGAAAAAGCAAAAAAATTCAGAATTGCACCTTGCAATGCGGAGAAATTACTGTTTGTGCATTTACAATATTCATTGATTTTTGCCATTGAAAAATGTCCAGAAATGATTGAAGCTACTGACTGAATGAAAGGAGCTGGCATCTCACTCTCTTTGAATCTTCTTTATCATGCTAAGAGGAGCAGGAAAAAGCAAAAAATTTCAGAATTGCACCTTGCAATGCGGAGAAATTACTGTTTGTGCATTTACAATATTCATTGATTTTTGCCATTGAAAAACGTCCAGAAATGATTGAAGCTACTGACTGAATGAAAGGAGCTGGCATCTCACTCTCTTTGAATCTTCTTTATCATGCTAAGAGGAGCAGGAAAAAGCAAAAAATTTCAGAATTGCACCTTGCAATGCGGAGAAATTACTGTTTGTGCATTTACAATATTCATTGATTTTTGCCATTGAAAAACGTCCAGAAATGATTGAAGCTACTGACTGAATGAAAGGAGCTGGCATCTCACTCTCTTTGAATCTTCTTTACCATGCTAAGAGGAGCAGGAAAAAGCAAAAAATTTCAGAATTGCACCTTGCAATGCGGAGAAATTACTGTTTGTGCATTTACAATATTCATTGATTTTTGCCATTGAAAAACATCATGTTATTCATATACCAGAAATGATTGAAGCTACTGACTGAATGAAAGGAGCTGGCATCTCACTCTCTTTGAATCTTCTTTATCATGCTAAGAGGAGCAGGAAAAAGCAAAAAATTTCAGAATTGCACCTTGCAATGCGGAGAAATTACTGTTTGTGCATTTACAATATTCATTGATTTTTGCCATTGAAAAACGTCCAGAAGTGATTGAAGCTACTGACTGAATGAAAGGAGCTGGCATCTCACTCTCTTTGAATCTTCTTTATCATGCTAAGAGGAGCAGGAAAAAGCAAAAAAATTCAGAATTGCACCTTGCAATGCGGAGAAATTACTGTTTGTGCATTTACAATATTCATTGATTTTTGCCATTGAAAAACGTCCAGAAATGATTGAAGCTACTGACTGAATGAAAGGAGCTGGCATCTCACTCTCTTTGAATCTTCTTTACCATGCTAAGAGGAGCAGGAAAAAGCAAAAAATTTCAGAATTGCACCTTGCAACGCGGAGAAATTACTGTTTGTGCAGTTACAATATTCATTGATTTTTGCCATTGAAAAACATCATGTTATTCATATACCAGAAATGATTGAAGCTACTGACTGAATGAAAGGAGCTGGCATCTCACTCTCTTTGAATCTTCTTTATCATGCTAAGAGGAGCAGGAAAAAGCAAAAAATTTCAGAATTGCACCTTGCAATGCGGAGAAATTACTGTTTGTGCATTTACAATATTCATTGATTTTTGCCATTGAAAAACGTCCAGAAGTGATTGAAGCTACTGACTGAATGAAAGGAGCTGGCATCTCACTCTCTTTGAATCTTCTTTATCATGCTAAGAGGAGGAGGAAAAAGCAAAAAAATTCAGAATTGCACCTTGCAATGCGGAGAAATTACTGTTTGTGCATTTACAATATTCATTGATTTTTGCCATTGAAAAACGTCCAGAAATGATTGAAGCTACTGACTGAATGAAAGGAGCTGGCATCTCACTCTCTTTGAATCTTCTTTACCATGCTAAGAGGAGCAGGAAAAAGCAAAAAATTTCAGAATTGCACCTTGCAATGCGGAGAAATTACTGTTTGTGCAGTTACAATATTCATTGATTTTTGCCATTGAAAAACATCATGTTATTCATATACCAGAAATGATTGAAGCTACTGACTGAATGAAAGGAGCTGGCATCTCACTCTCTTTGAATCTTCTTTATCATGCTAAGAGGAGCAGGAAAAAGCAAAAAATTTCAGAATTGCACCTTGCAATGCGGAGAAATTACTGTTTGTGCATTTACAATATTCATTGATTTTTGCCATTGAAAAACGTCCAGAAATGATTGAAGCTACTGACTGAATGAAAGGAGCTGGCATCTCACTCTCTTTGAATCTTCTTTATCATGCTAAGAGGAGCAGGAAAAAGCAAAAAATTTCAGAATTGCACCTTGCAATGCGGAGAAATTACTGTTTGTGCATTTACAATATTCATTGATTTTTGCCATTGAAAAACGTCCAGAAATGATTGAAGCTACTGACTGAATGAAAGGAGCTGGCATGTAACTCTCTTTGAGTCTTCTTTATCATGCTAAGAGGAGCAGGAAAAAGCAAAAAATTTCAGAATTGCACCTTGCAATGCGGAGAAATTACTCTTTGTGCATTTACAATATTCATTGATTTTTGCCATTGAAAAACATCATGTTATTCATTTACCAGAAATGTTTGAAGCTACTGACTGAATGAAAGAAGCTGGCATCTCACTATCTTTGAATCTTCTTTATCATGCTAAGAGGAGCAGGAAAAAGCAAAAAATTTCAGAATTCCACCTTACAATGCGGAGAAATTACTGTTTGTGCATATACAATATTCATTGATTTTTGCCATTGAAAAACGTCCAGAAATGTTTGAAGCTACTGACTGAATGAAAGGAGCTGGCATCTCACTCTATTTTAATATTCTTTATCATGCTAGGATTAGCAGGAAAAAGCAAAAAATTTCAGAATTGCACCTTGCAATGTGGAGATATTACTGTTTGTGCATTTACAATATTCATTGATTTTTGCCATTGAAAAACGTCCAGAAATGTTTATACCAGAAATGTTTGAAGCTACTGACTGAATGAAAGGAGCTGGCATCTCACTCTCTTTGAATCTTCTTTATCATGCTAAGAGGAGCAGGAAAAAGCAAAAAAATTCAGAATTGCGCCTTGCAATGCGGAGAAATTACTGTTTGTGCATTTACAATATTCATTGATTTTTGCCATTGAAAAATGTCCAGAAATGATTGAAGCTACTGACTGAATGAAAGGAGCTGGCATCTCACTCTCTTTGAATCTTCTTTATCATGCTAAGAGGAGCAGGAAAAAGCAAAAAATTTCAGAATTGCACCTTGCAATGCGGAGAAATTACTGTTTGTGCATTTACAATATTCATTGATTTTTGCCATTGAAAAACGTCCAGAAATGATTGAAGCTACTGACTGAATGAAAGGAGCTGGCATCTCACTCTCTTTGAATCTTCTTTATCATGCTAAGAGGAGCAGGAAAAAGCAAAAAATTTCAGAATTGCACCTTGCAATGTGGAGAAATTACTGTTTGTGCATTTACAATATTCATTGATTTTTGCCATTGAAAAACATCATGTTATTCATACCCAGAAATGATTGAAGCTACTGACCGAATGAAAGGAGCTGGCATCTCACTCTCTTTGAATCTTCTTTATCATGCTAAGAGGAGCAGGAAAAAGCAAAACATTTCAGAATTGCACCTTGCAATGCGGAGAAATTACTGTTTGTGCATTTACAATATTCATTGATTATTGCCATTGAAAAACGTCCAGAAATGATTGAAGCTACTGACTGAATGAAAGGAGCTGGCATCTCAATCTCTTTGAATCTTCTTTATCATGCTAAGAGGAGCAGGAAAAAGCAAAAAATTTCAGAATTGCACCTTGCAATGCGGAGAAATTACTGTTTGTGCATTTACAATATTCATTGATTTTTGCCATTGAAAAACATCATGTTATTCATATACCAGAAATGATTGAAGCTACTGACTGAATGAAAGGAGCTGGCATCTCACTCTCTTTGAATCTTCTTTATCATGCTAAGAGGAGCAGGAAAAAGCAAAAAATTTCAGAATTGCACCTTGCAATGCGGAGAAATTACTGTTTGTGCATTTACAATATTCATTGATTATTGCCATTGAAAAACGTCCAGAAATGATTGAAGCTACTGACTGAATGAAAGGAGCTGGCATCTCAATCTCTTTGAATCTTCTTTATCATGCTAAGAGGAGCAGGAAAAAGCAAAAAATTTCAGAATTGCACCTTGCAATGCGGAGAAATTACTGTTTGTGCATTTACAATATTCATTGATTTTTGCCATTGAAAAACGTCCAGAAATGATTGAAGCTACTGACTGAATGAAAGGAGCTGGCATCTCACTCTCTTTGAATCTTCTTTACCATGCTAAGAGGAGCAGGAAAAAGCAAAAAATTTCAGAATTGCACCTTGCAATGCGGAGAAATTACTGTTTGTGCATTTACAATATTCATTGATTTTTGCCATTGAAAAACATCATGTTATTCATATACCAGAAATGATTGAAGCTACTGACTGAATGAAAGGAGCTGGCATCTCACTCTCTTTGAATCTTCTTTATCATGCTAAGAGGAGCAGGAAAAAGCAAAAAATTTCAGAATTGCACCTTGCAATGCGGAGAAATTACTGTTTGTGCATTTACAATATTCATTGATTTTTGCCATTGAAAAACGTCCAGAAGTGATTGAAGCTACTGACTGAATGAAAGGAGCTGGCATCTCACTCTCTTTGAATCTTCTTTATCATGCTAAGAGGAGCAGGAAAAAGCAAAAAAATTCAGAATTGCACCTTGCAATGCGGAGAAATTACTGTTTGTGCATTTACAATATTCATTGATTTTTGCCATTGAAAAACGTCCAGAAATGATTGAAGCTACTGACTGAATGAAAGGAGCTGGCATCTCACTCTCTTTGAATCTTCTTTACCATGCTAAGAGGAGCAGGAAAAAGCAAAAAATTTCAGAATTGCACCTTGCAATGCGGAGAAATTACTGTTTGTGCAGTTACAATATTCATTGATTTTTGCCATTGAAAAACATCATGTTATTCATATACCAGAAATGATTGAAGCTACTGACTGAATGAAAGGAGCTGGCATCTCACTCTCTTTGAATCTTCTTTATCATGCTAAGAGGAGCAGGAAAAAGCAAAAAATTTCAGAATTGCACCTTGCAATGCGGAGAAATTACTGTTTGTGCATTTACAATATTCATTGATTTTTGCCATTGAAAAACGTCCAGAAATGATTGAAGCTACTGACTGAATGAAAGGAGCTGGCATCTCACTCTCTTTGAATCTTCTTTATCATGCTAAGAGGAGCAGGAAAAAGCAAAAAATTTCAGAATTGCACCTTGCAATGCGGAGAAATTACTGTTTGTGCATTTACAATATTCATTGATTTTTGCCATTGAAAAACGTCCAGAAATGATTGAAGCTACTGACTGAATGAAAGGAGCTGGCATGTAACTCTCTTTGAGTCTTCTTTATCATGCTAAGAGGAGCAGGAAAAAGCAAAAAATTTCAGAATTGCACCTTGCAATGCGGAGAAATTACTCTTTGTGCATTTACAATATTCATTGATTTTTGCCATTGAAAAACATCATGTTATTCATTTACCAGAAATGTTTGAAGCTACTGACTGAATGAAAGAAGCTGGCATCTCACTATCTTTGAATCTTCTTTATCATGCTAAGAGGAGCAGGAAAAAGCAAAAAATTTCAGAATTCCACCTTACAATGCGGAGAAATTACTGTTTGTGCATATACAATATTCATTGATTTTTGCCATTGAAAAACGTCCAGAAATGTTTGAAGCTACTGACTGAATGAAAGGAGCTGGCATCTCACTCTATTTGAATATTCTTTATCATGCTAGGATTAGCAGGAAAAAGCAAAAAATTTCAGAATTGCACCTTGCAATGCGGAGAAATTACTGTTTGTGCATTTACAATATTCATTGATTTTTGCCATTGAAAAACGTCCAGAAATGATTGAAGCTACTGACTGAATGAAAGGAGCTGGCATCTCACTCTCTTTGAATCTTCTTTATCATGCTAAGAGGAGCAGGAAAAAGCAAAAAATTTCAGAATTGCACCTTGCAATGTGGAGAAATTACTGTTTGTGCATTTACAATATTCATTGATTTTTGCCATTGAAAAACATCATGTTATTCATACCCAGAAATGATTGAAGCTACTGACCGAATGAAAGGAGCTGGCATCTCACTCTCTTTGAATCTTCTTTATCATGCTAAGAGGAGCAGGAAAAAGCAAAACATTTCAGAATTGCACCTTGCAATGCGGAGAAATTACTGTTTGTGCATTTACAATATTCATTGATTATTGCCATTGAAAAACGTCCAGAAATGATTGAAGCTACTGACTGAATGAAAGGAGCTGGCATCTCAATCTCTTTGAATCTTCTTTATCATGCTAAGAGGAGCAGGAAAAAGCAAAAAATTTCAGAATTGCACCTTGCAATGCGGAGAAATTACTGTTTGTGCATTTACAATATTCATTGATTTTTGCCATTGAAAAACATCATGTTATTCATATACCAGAAATGATTGAAGCTACTGACTGAATGAAAGGAGCTGGCATCTCACTCTCTTTGAATCTTCTTTATCATGCTAAGAGGAGCAGGAAAAAGCAAAAAATTTCAGAATTGCACCTTGCAATGCGGAGAAATTACTGTTTGTGCATTTACAATATTCATTGATTATTGCCATTGAAAAACGTCCAGAAATGATTGAAGCTACTGACTGAATGAAAGGAGCTGGCATCTCAATCTCTTTGAATCTTCTTTATCATGCTAAGAGGAGCAGGAAAAAGCAAAAAATTTCAGAATTGCACCTTGCAATGCGGAGAAATTACTGTTTGTGCATTTACAATATTCATTGATTTTTGCCATTGAAAAACGTCCAGAAATGATTGAAGCTACTGACTGAATGAAAGGAGCTGGCATCTCACTCTCTTTGAATCTTCTTTACCATGCTAAGAGGAGCAGGAAAAAGCAAAAAATTTCAGAATTGCACCTTGCAATGCGGAGAAATTACTGTTTGTGCAGTTACAATATTCATTGATTTTTGCCATTGAAAAACATCATGTTATTCATATACCAGAAATGATTGAAGCTACTGACTGAATGAAAGGAGCTGGCATCTCACTCTCTTTGAATCTTCTTTATCATGCTAAGAGGAGCAGGAAAAAGCAAAAAATTTCAGAATTGCACCTTGCAATGCGGAGAAATTACTGTTTGTGCATTTACAATATTCATTGATTTTTGCCATTGAAAAACGTCCAGAAATGATTGAAGCTACTGACTGAATGAAAGGAGCTGGCATCTCACTCTCTTTGAATCTTCTTTATCATGCTAAGAGGAGCAGGAAAAAGCAAAAAATTTCAGAATTGCACCTTGCAATGCGGAGAAATTACTGTTTGTGCATTTACAATATTCATTGATTTTTGCCATTGAAAAACGTCCAGAAATGATTGAAGCTACTGACTGAATGAAAGGAGCTGGCATGTAACTCTCTTTGAGTCTTCTTTATCATGCTAAGAGGAGCAGGAAAAAGCAAAAAATTTCAGAATTGCACCTTGCAATGCGGAGAAATTACTCTTTGTGCATTTACAATATTCATTGATTTTTGCCATTGAAAAACATCATGTTATTCATTTACCAGAAATGTTTGAAGCTACTGACTGAATGAAAGAAGCTGGCATCTCACTATCTTTGAATCTTCTTTATCATGCTAAGAGGAGCAGGAAAAAGCAAAAAATTTCAGAATTCCACCTTACAATGCGGAGAAATTACTGTTTGTGCATATACAATATTCATTGATTTTTGCCATTGAAAAACGTCCAGAAAAGATTGAAGCTACTGACTGAATGAAAGGAGCTGGCATCTCACTCTCTTTGAATCTTCTTTATCATGCTAAGAGGAGCAGGAAAAAGCAAAAAATTTCAGAATTGCACCTTGCAATGCGGAGAAATTACTGTTTGTGCATTTACAATATTCATTGATTTTTGCCATTGAAAAACATCATGTTATTCATATACCAGAAATGTTTGAAGCTACTGACTGAATGAAAGGAGCTGGCATCTCACTCTCTTTGAATCTTCTTTATCATGCTAAGAGGAGCAGGAAAAAGCAAAAAATTTCAGAATTGCACCTTGCAATGCGGAGAAATTACTGTTTGTGCATTTACAATATTCATTGATTTTTGCCATTGAAAAACGTCCAGAAATGATTGAAGCTACTGACTGAATGAAAGGAGCTGGCATCTCACTCTCTTTGAATCTTCTTTATCATGCTAAGAGGAGCAGGAAAAAGCAAAAAAATTCAGAATTGCACCTTGCAATGCGGAGAAATTACTGTTTGTGCATTTACAATATTCATTGATTTTTGCCATTGAAAAACATCATGTTATTCATATACCAGAAATGATTGAAGCTACTGACTGAATGAAAGGAGCGGGCATCTCACTCTCTTTGAATCTTCTTTATCATGCTAAGAGGAGCAGGAAAAAGCAAAAAATTTCAGAATTGCACCTTGCAATGCAGAGAAATTACTGTTTGTGCATTTACAATATTCATTGATTTTTGCCATTGAAAAACGTCCAGAAATGATTGAAGCTACTGACTGAATGAAAGGAGCTGGCATCTCACTCTCTTTGAATCTTCTTTTTCATGCTAGGATTAGCAGGAAAAAGCAAAAAATTTCAGAATTGCACCTTGCAATGTGGAGATATTACTGTTTGTGCATTTACAATATTCATTGATTTTTGCCATTGAAAAACGTCCAGAAATGTTTGAAGCTACTGACTGAATGAAAGGAGCTGGCATCTCACTCTCTTTGAATCTTCTTTATCATGCTAGGATTAGCAGGAAAAAGCAAAAAATTTCAGAATTGCACCTTGCAATGTGGAGATATTACTGTTTGTGCATTTACAATATTCATTGATTTTTGCCATTGAAAAACGTACAGAAATGTTTGAAGCTACTGACTGAATGAAAGGAGCTGGCATCTCACTCTCTTTGAATCTTCTTTATCATGCTAGGAGTAGCAGGAAAAAGCAAAAAATTTCAGAATTGCACCTTGCAATGTGGAGATATTACTGTTTGTGCATTTACAATATTCATTGATTTTTGCCATTGAAAAACGTCCAGAAATGTTTGAAGCTACTTACTGAATGAAAGGAGCTGGCATCTCACTCTCTTTGAATCTTCTTTATCATGCTAGGATTAGCAGGAAAAAGCAAAAAATTTCAGAATTGCACCTTGCAATGTGGAGATATTACTGTTTGTGCATTTACAATATTCATTGATTTTTGCCATTAAAAAACATCATGTTATTCATATAGCAGAAATGTTTGAGGCTACTGACTGAATGAAAGGACCTGGCATCTCACTCTCTTTGAATCTTCTTTATCATGCTAGGATTAGCAGGAAAAAGCAAAAAATTTCAGAATTGCACCTTGCAATGTGGAGATATTACTGTTTGTGCATTTACAATATTCATTGATTTTTGCCATTGAAAAACGTCCAGAAATGTTTGAAGCTACTGACTGAATGAAAGGAGCTGGCATCTCACTCTATTTGAATATTCTTTATCATGCTAGGATTAGCAGGAAAAAGCAAAAAATTTCAGAATTGCACCTTGCAATGTGGAGATATTACTGTTTGTGCATTTACAATATTCATTGATTTTTGCCATTGAAAAACGTCCAGAAATGTTTATACCAGAAATGTTTGAAGTTACTGACTGAATGAAAGGAGCTGGCATCTCACTCTCTTTGAATCTTCTTTATCATGCTAAGAGGAGCAGGAAAAAGCAAAAAAATTCAGAATTGCACCTTGCAATGCGGAGAAATTACTGTTTGTGCATTTTCAATATTCATTGATTTTTGCCATTGAAAAACGTCCAGAAATGATTGAAGCTACTGACTGAATGAAAGGAGCTGGCATCTCACTCTCTTTGAATCTTCTTTATCATGCTAAGAGGAGCAGGAAAAAGCAAAAAATTTCAGAATTGCACGTTGCAGTGCGGAGAAATTACTGTTTGTGCATTTACAATATTCATTGATTTTTGCCATTGAAAAACGTCCAGAAATGATTGAAGCTACTGACTGAATGAAAGGAGCTGGCATCTCACTCTCTTTGAATCTTCTTTATCATGCTAAGAGGAGCAGGAAAAAGCAAAAAATTTCAGAATTGCACCTTGCAATGTGGAGAAATTACTGTTTGTGCATTTACAATATTCATTGATTTTTGCCATTGAAAAACATCATGTTATTCATACCCAGAAATGATTGAAGCTACTGACTGAATGAAAGGAGCTGGCATCTCACTCTCTTTGAATCTTCTTTATCATGCTAAGAGGAGCAGGAAAAAGCAAAAAATTTCAGAATTGCACCTTGCAATGCGGAGAAATTACTGTTTGTGCATTTACAATATTCATTGATTTTTGCCATTGAAAAACGTCCAGAAATGATTGAAGCTACTGACTGAATGAAAGGAGCTGGCATCTCACTCTCTTTGAATCTTCTTTACCATGCTAAGAGGAGCAGGAAAAAGCAAAAAATTTCAGAATTGCACCTTGCAATGCGGAGAAATTACTGTTTGTGCATTTACAATATTCATTGATTTTTGCCATTGAAAAACATCATGTTATTCATATACCAGAAATGATTGAAGCTACTGACTGAATGAAAGGAGCTGGCATCTCACTCTCTTTGAATCTTCTTTATCATGCTAAGAGGAGCAGGAAAAAGCAAAAAATTTCAGAATTGCACCTTGCAATGCGGAGAAATTACTGTTTGTGCATTTACAATATTCATTGATTTTTGCCATTGAAAAACGTCCAGAAAAGATTGAAGCTACTGACTGAATGAAAGGAGCTGGCATCTCACTCTCTTTGAATCTTCTTTATCATGCTAAGAGGAGCAGGAAAAAGCAAAAAATTTCAGAATTGCACCTTGCAATGCGGAGAAATTACTGTTTGTGCATTTACAATATTCATTGATTTTTGCCATTGAAAAACATCATGTTATTCATATACCAGAAATGTTTGAAGCTACTGACTGAATGAAAGGAGCTGGCATCTCACTCTCTTTGAATCTTCTTTATCATGCTAAGAGGAGCAGGAAAAAGCAAAAAATTTCAGAATTGCACCTTGCAATGCGGAGAAATTACTGTTTGTGCATTTACAATATTCATTGATTTTTGCCATTGAAAAACGTCCAGAAATGATTGAAGCTACTGACTGAATGAAAGGAGCTGGCATCTCACTCTCTTTGAATCTTCTTTATCATGCTAAGAGGAGCAGGAAAAAGCAAAAAAATTCAGAATTGCACCTTGCAATGCGGAGAAATTACTGTTTGTGCATTTACAATATTCATTGATTTTTGCCATTGAAAAACATCATGTTATTCATATACCAGAAATGATTGAAGCTACTGACTGAATGAAAGGAGCGGGCATCTCATTCTCTTTGAATCTTCTTTTTCATGCTAAGAGGAGCAGGAAAAAGCAAAAAATTTCAGAATTGCACCTTGCAATGCGGAGAAATTACTGTTTGTGCATTTACAATATTCATTGATTTTTGCCATTGAAAAACGTCCAGAAATGATTGAAGCTACTGACTGAATGAAAGGAGCTGGCATCTCACTCTCTTTGAATCTTCTTTATCATGCTAAGAGGAGCAGGAAAAAGCAAAAAATTTCAGAATTGCACCTTGCAATGCGGAGAAATTACTGCTTGTGCATTTACAATATTCATTGATTTTTGCCATTGAAAAACGTCCAGAAATGATTGAAGCTACTGACTGAATGAAAGGAGCTGGCATCTCACTCTCTTTGAATCTTTATCATGCTAAGAGGAGCAGGAAAAAGCAAAAAATTTCAGAATTGCACCTTGCAATGCGGAGAAATTACTGTTTGTGCATTTACAATATTCATAGATTTTTGCCATTGAAAAACGTCCAGAAATGTTTGAAGCTACTGACTGAATGAAAGGAGCTGGCATCTCACTCTCTTTGAATCTTCTTTATCATGCTAGGATTAGCAGGAAAAAGCAAAAAATTTCAGAATTGCACCTTGCAATGTGGAGATATTACTGTTTGTGCATTTACAATATTCATTGATTTTTGCCATTGAAAAACGTCCAGAAATGTTTGAAGCTACTGACTGAATGAAAGGAGCTGGCATCTCACTCTCTTTGAATCTTCTTTATCATGCTAGGAGTAGCAGGAAAAAGCAAAAAATTTCAGAATTGCACCTTGCAATGTGGAGATATTACTGTTTGTGCATTTACAATATTCATTGATTTTTGCCATTGAAAAACGTCCAGAAATGTTTGAAGCTACTGACTGAATGAAAGGAGCTGGCATCTCACTCTCTTTGAATCTTCTTTATCATGCTAGGATTAGCAGGAAAAAGCAAAAAATTTCAGAATTGCACCTTGCAATATGGAGATATTACTGTTTGTGCATTTACAATATTCATTGATTTTTGCCATTGAAAAACATCATGTTATTCATATACCAGAAATGTTTGAAGCTACTGACTGAATGAAAGGAGCTGGCATCTCATTCTCTTTGAATCTTCTTTATCATGCTAGGATTAGCAGGAAAAAGCAAAAAATTTCAGAATTGAACCTTGCAATGTGGAGATATTACTGTTTGTGCATTTACAATATTCATTGATTTTTGCCTTTGAAAAACGTCCAGAAATGTTTGAAGCTACTGACTGAATGAAAGGAGCTGGCATCTCACTCTATTTGAATCTTCTTTACCATGCTAGGATTAGCAGGAAAAAGCAAAAAATTTCAGAATTGCACCTTGCAATGTGGAGATATTACTGTTTGTGCATTTACAATATTCATTGATTTTTGCCATTGAAAAACGTCCAGAAATGTTTATACCAGAAATGTTTGAAGCTACTGACTGAATGAAAGGAGCTGGCATCTCACTCTCTTTGAATCTTCTTTATCATGCTAAGAGGAGCAGGAAAAAGCAAAGAATTTCAGAATTGCACCTTGCAATGCGGAGAAATTACTGTTTGTGCATTTACAATATTCATTGATTTTTGCCATTGAAAAACGTCCAGAAATGACTGAAGCTACTGACTGAATGAAAGGAGCTGGCATCTCACTCTCTTTGAATCTTCTTTATCATGCTAAGAGGAGCAGGAAAAAGCAAAAAATTTCAGAATTGCACCTTGCAATGCGGAGAAATTACTGTTTGTGCATTTACAATATTCATTGATTTTTGCCATTGAAAAACGTCCAGAAATGATTGAAGCTACTGACTGAATGAAAAGAGCTGGCATCTCACTCTCTTTGAATCTTCTTTATCATGCTAAGAGGAGCAGGAAAAAGCAAAAAATTTCAGAATTGCACCTTGCAATGCGGAGAAATTACTGTTTGTGCATTTACAATATTCATTGATTTTTGCCATTGAAAAACATCATGTTATTCATATACCAGAAATGATTGAAGCTACTGACTGAATGAAAGGAGCTGGCATCTCACTCTCTTTGAATCTTCTTTATCATGCTAAGAGGAGCAGGAAAAAGCAAAAAATTTCAGAATTGCACCTTGCAATGCGGAGAAATTACTGTTTGTGCATTTACAATATTCATTGATTTTTGCCATTGAAAAACGTCCAGAAATGATTGAAGCTACTGACTGAATGAAAGGAGCTGGCATCTCACTCTCTTTGAATCTTCTTTATCATGCTAAGAGGAGCAGGAAAAAGCAAAAAATTTCAGAATTGCACCTTGCAATGTGGAGATATTACTGTTTGTGCATTTACAATATTCATTGATTTTTGCCATTGAAAAACGTCCAGAAATGTTTATACCAGAAATGTTTGAAGCTACTGACTGAATGAAAGGAGCTGGCATCTCACTCTCTTTGAATCTTCTTTATCATGCTAAGAGGAGCAGGAAAAAGCAAAAAATTTCAGAATTGCACCTTGCAATGCGGAGAAATTACTGTTTGTGCATTTACAATATTCATTGATTTTTGCCATTGAAAAACGTCCAGAAATGACTGAAGCTACTGACTGAATGAAAGGAGCTGGCATCTCACTCTCTGAATCTTCTTTATCATGCTAAGAGGAGCAGGAAAAAGCAAAAAATTTCAGAATTGCACCTTGCAATGCGGAGAAATTACTGTTTGTGCATTTACAATATTCATTGATTTTTGCCATTGAAAAACATCCAGAAATGATTGAAGCTACTGACTGAATGAAAGGAGCTGGCATCTCACTCTCTTTGAATCTTCTTTATCATGCTAAGAGGAGCAGGAAAAAGCAAAAAATTTCAGAATTGCACCTTGCAATGCGGAGAAATTACTGTTTGTGCATTTACAATATTCATTGATTTTTGCCATTGAAAAACATCATGTTATTCATATACCAGAAATGATTGAAGCTACTGACTGAATGAAAGGAGCTGGCATCTCATTCTCTTTGAATCTTCTTTATCATGCTAAGAGGAGCAGGAAAAAGCAAAAAATTTCAGAATTGCACCTTGCAATGCGGAGAAATTACTGTTTGTGCATTTACAATATTCATTGATTTTTGCCATTGAAAAACGTCCAGAAATGATTGAAGCTACTGACTGAATGAAAGGAGCTGGCATCTCACTCTCTTTGAATCTTCTTTATCATGCTAAGAGGAGCAGGAAAAAGCAAAAAATTTCAGAATTGCAATTTGCAATGCGGAGAAATTACTGTTTGTGCATTTACAATATTCATTGATTTTTGCCATTGAAAAACGTCCAGAAATGATTGAAGCTACTGACTGAATGAAAGGAGCTGGCATCTCACTCTCTTTGAATCTTCTTTATCATGCTAAGTGGAGCAGGAAAAAGCAAAAAATTTCAGAATTGCACCTTGCAATACGGAGAAATTACTGTTTGTGCATTTACAATATTCATTGATTTTTGCCATTGAAAAACGTCCAGAAATGATTGAAGCTACTGACTGAATGAAAGGAGCTGGCATCTCACTCTCTTTGAATCTTCTTTATCATGCTAAGAGGAGCAGGAAAAAGCAAAAAATTTCAGAATTGCACCTTGCAATGCGGAGAAATTACTGTTTGTGCATTTACAATATTCATTGATTTTTGCCATTGAAAAACGTCCAGAAATGACTGAAGCTACTGACTGAATGAAAGGAGCTGGCATCTCACTCTCTTTGAATCTTCTTTATCATGCTAAGAGGAGCAGGAAAAAGCAAAAAATTTCAGAATTGCACCTTGCAATGCGGAGAAATTACTGTTTGGGCATTTACAATATTCATTGATTTTTGCCATTGAAAAACGTCCAGAAATGATTGAAGCTACTGACTGAATGAAAGGAGCTGGCATCTCACTCTCTTTGAATCTTCTTTATCATGCTAAGAGGAGCAGGAAAAAGCAAAAAATTTCAGAATTGCACCTTGCAATGCGGAGAAATTACTGTTTGTGCATTTACAATATTCATTGATTTTTGCCATTGAAAAACATCATGTTATTCATATACCAGAAATGATTGAAGCTACTGACTGAATGAAAGGAGCTGGCATCTCACTCTCTTTGAATCTTCTTTATCATGCTAAGAGGAGCAGGAAAAAGCAAAAAATTTCAGAATTGCACCTTGCAATGCGGAGAAATTACTGTTTGTGCATTTACAATATTCATTGATTTTTGCCATTGAAAAACGTCCAGAAATGATTGAAGCTACTGACTGAATGAAAGGAGCTGGCATCTCACTCTCTTTGAATCTTCTTTATCATGCTAAGAGGAGCAGGAAAAAGCAAAAAATTTCAGAATTGCACCTTGCAATGCGGAGAAATTACTGTTTGTGCATTTACAATATTCATTGATTTTTGCCATTGAAAAACGTCCAGAAATGATTGAAGCTACTGACTGAATGAAAGGAGCTGGCATCTCACTCTCTTTGAATCTTCTTTATCATGCTAGGATTAGCAGGAAAAAGCAAAAAATTTCAGAATTGCACCTTGCAATGTGGAGATATTACTGTTTGTGCATTTACAATATTCATTGAATTTTGCCATTGAAAAACGTCCAGAAATGTTTGAAGCTACTGACTGAATGAAAGGAGCTGGCATCTCACTCTATTTGAATCTTCTTTATCATGCTAGGATTAGCAGGAAAAAGCAAAAAATTTCAGAATTGCACCTTGCAATGTGGAGATATTACTGTTTGTGCATTTACAATATTCATTGATTTTTGCCATTGAAAAACGTCCAGAAATGTTTATACCAGAAATGTTTGAAGCTACTGACTGAATGAAAGGAGCTGGCATCTCACTCTCTTTGAATCTTCTTTATCATGCTAAGAGGAGCAGGAAAAAGCAAAAAATTTCAGAATTGCACCTTGCAATGCGGAGAAATTACTGTTTGTGCATTTACAATATTCATTGATTTTTGCCATTGAAAAACGTCCAGAAATGACTGAAGCTACTGACTGAATGAAAGGAGCTGGCATCTCACTCTCTTTGAATCTTCTTTATCATGCTAAGAGGAGCAGGAAAAAGCAAAAAATTTCAGAATTGCACCTTGCAATGCGGAGAAATTACTGTTTGTGCATTTACAATATTCATTGATTTTTGCCATTGAAAAACGTCCAGAAATGATTGAAGCTACTGACTGAATGAAAAGAGCTGGCATCTCACTCTCTTTGAATCTTCTTTATCATGCTAAGAGGAGCAGGAAAAAGCAAAAAATTTCAGAATTGCACCTTGCAATGCGGAGAAATTACTGTTTGTGCATTTACAATATTCATTGATTTTTGCCATTGAAAAACGTCCAGAAATGATTGAAGCTACTGACTGAATGAAAAGAGCTGGCATCTCACTCTCTTTGAATCTTCTTTATCATGCTAAGAGGAGCAGGAAAAAGCAAAAAATTTCAGAATTGCACCTTGCAATGCGGAGAAATTACTGTTTGTGCATTTACAATATTCATTGATTTTTGCCATTGAAAAACATCATGTTATTCATATACCAGAAATGATTGAAGCTACTGACTGAATGAAAGGAGCTGGCATCTCACTCTCTTTGAATCTTCTTTATCATGCTAAGAGGAGCAGGAAAAAGCAAAAAATTTCAGAATTGCACCTTGCAATGCGGAGAAATTACTGTTTGTGCATTTACAATATTCATTGATTTTTGCCATTGAAAAACGTCCAGAAATGATTGAAGCTACTGACTGAATGAAAGGAGCTGGCATCTCACTCTCTTTGAATCTTCTTTATCATGCTAAGAGGAGCAGGAAAAAGCAAAAAATTTCAGAATTGCACCTTGCAATGTGGAGATATTACTGTTTGTGCATTTACAATATTCATTGATTTTTGCCATTGAAAAACGTCCAGAAATGTTTATACCAGAAATGTTTGAAGCTACTGACTGAATGAAAGGAGCTGGCATCTCACTCTCTTTGAATCTTCTTTATCATGCTAAGAGGAGCAGGAAAAAGCAAAAAATTTCAGAATTGCACCTTGCAATGCGGAGAAATTACTGTTTGTGCATTTACAATATTCATTGATTTTTGCCATTGAAAAACGTCCAGAAATGACTGAAGCTACTGACTGAATGAAAGGAGCTGGCATCTCACTCTCTGAATCTTCTTTATCATGCTAAGAGGAGCAGGAAAAAGCAAAAAATTTCAGAATTGCACCTTGCAATGCGGAGAAATTACTGTTTGTGCATTTACAATATTCATTGATTTTTGCCATTGAAAAACATCCAGAAATGATTGAAGCTACTGACTGAATGAAAGGAGCTGGCATCTCACTCTCTTTGAATCTTCTTTATCATGCTAAGAGGAGCAGGAAAAAGCAAAAAATTTCAGAATTGCACCTTGCAATGCGGAGAAATTACTGTTTGTGCATTTACAATATTCATTGATTTTTGCCATTGAAAAACATCATGTTATTCATATACCAGAAATGATTGAAGCTACTGACTGAATGAAAGGAGCTGGCATCTCATTCTCTTTGAATCTTCTTTATCATGCTAAGAGGAGCAGGAAAAAGCAAAAAATTTCAGAATTGCACCTTGCAATGCGGAGAAATTACTGTTTGTGCATTTACAATATTCATTGATTTTTGCCATTGAAAAACGTCTAGAAATGATTGAAGCTACTGACTGAATGAAAGGAGCTGGCATCTCACTCTCTTTGAATCTTCTTTATCATGCTAAGAGGAGCAGGAAAAAGCAAAAAATTTCAGAATTGCAATTTGCAATGCGGAGAAATTACTGTTTGTGCATTTACAATATTCATTGATTTTTGCCATTGAAAAACGTCCAGAAATGATTGAAGCTACTGACTGAATGAAAGGAGCTGGCATCTCACTCTCTTTGAATCTTCTTTATCATGCTAAGTGGAGCAGGAAAAAGCAAAAAATTTCAGAATTGCACCTTGCAATACGGAGAAATTACTGTTTGTGCATTTACAATATTCATTGATTTTTGCCATTGAAAAACGTCCAGAAATGATTGAAGCTACTGACTGAATGAAAGGAGCTGGCATCTCACTCTCTTTGAATCTTCTTTATCATGCTAAGAGGAGCAGGAAAAAGCAAAAAATTTCAGAATTGCACCTTGCAATGCGGAGAAATTACTGTTTGTGCATTTACAATATTCATTGATTTTTGCCATTGAAAAACGTCCAGAAATGACTGAAGCTACTGACTGAATGAAAGGAGCTGGCATCTCACTCTCTTTGAATCTTCTTTATCATGCTAAGAGGAGCAGGAAAAAGCAAAAAATTTCAGAATTGCACCTTGCAATGCGGAGAAATTACTGTTTGGGCATTTACAATATTCATTGATTTTTGCCATTGAAAAACGTCCAGAAATGATTGAAGCTACTGACTGAATGAAAGGAGCTGGCATCTCACTCTCTTTGAATCTTCTTTATCATGCTAAGAGGAGCAGGAAAAAGCAAAAAATTTCAGAATTGCACCTTGCAATGCGGAGAAATTACTGTTTGTGCATTTACAATATTCATTGATTTTTGCCATTGAAAAACATCATGTTATTCATATACCAGAAATGATTGAAGCTACTGACTGAATGAAAGGAGCTGGCATCTCACTCTCTTTGAATCTTCTTTATCATGCTAAGAGGAGCAGGAAAAAGCAAAAAATTTCAGAATTGCACCTTGCAATGCGGAGAAATTACTGTTTGTGCATTTACAATATTCATTGATTTTTGCCATTGAAAAACGTCCAGAAATGATTGAAGCTACTGACTGAATGAAAGGAGCTGGCATCTCACTCTCTTTGAATCTTCTTTATCATGCTAAGAGGAGCAGGAAAAAGCAAAAAATTTCAGAATTGCACCTTGCAATGCGGAGAAATTACTGTTTGTGCATTTACAATATTCATTGATTTTTGCCATTGAAAAACGTCCAGAAATGACTGAAGCTACTGACTGAATGAAAGGAGCTGGCATCTCACTCTCTTTGAATCTTCTTTATCATGCTAAGAGGAGCAGGAAAAAGCAAAAAATTTCAGAATTGCACCTTGCAATGCGGAGAAATTACTGTTTGGGCATTTACAATATTCATTGATTTTTGCCATTGAAAAACGTCCAGAAATGATTGAAGCTACTGACTGAATGAAAGGAGCTGGCATCTCACTCTCTTTGAATCTTCTTTATCATGCTAAGAGGAGCAGGAAAAAGCAAAAAATTTCAGAATTGCACCTTGCAATGCGGAGAAATTACTGTTTGTGCATTTACAATATTCATTGATTTTTGCCATTGAAAAACATCATGTTATTCATATACCAGAAATGATTGAAGCTACTGACTGAATGAAAGGAGCTGGCATCTCACTCTCTTTGAATCTTCTTTATCATGCTAAGAGGAGCAGGAAAAAGCAAAAAATTTCAGAATTGCACCTTGCAATGCGGAGAAATTACTGTTTGTGCATTTACAATATTCATTGATTTTTGCCATTGAAAAACGTCCAGAAATGATTGAAGCTACTGACTGAATGAAAGGAGCTGGCATCTCACTCTCTTTGAATCTTCTTTATCATGCTAAGAGGAGCAGGAAAAAGCAAAAAATTTCAGAATTGCACCTTGCAATGCGGAGAAATTACTGTTTGTGCATTTACAATATTCATTGATTTTTGCCATTGAAAAACGTCCAGAAATGATTGAAGCTACTGACTGAATGAAAGGAGCTGGCATCTCACTCTCTTTGAATCTTCTTTATCATGCTAGGATTAGCAGGAAAAAGCAAAAAATTTCAGAATTGCACCTTGCAATGTGGAGATATTACTGTTTGTGCATTTACAATATTCATTGAATTTTGCCATTGAAAAACGTCCAGAAATGTTTGAAGCTACTGACTGAATGAAAGGAGCTGGCATCTCACTCTATTTGAATCTTCTTTATCATGCTAGGATTAGCAGGAAAAAGCAAAAAATTTCAGAATTGCACCTTGCAATGTGGAGATATTACTGTTTGTGCATTTACAATATTCATTGATTTTTGCCATTGAAAAACGTCCAGAAATGTTTATACCAGAAATGTTTGAAGCTACTGACTGAATGAAAGGAGCTGGCATCTCACTCTCTTTGAATCTTCTTTATCATGCTAAGAGGAGCAGGAAAAAGCAAAAAATTTCAGAATTGCACCTTGCAATGCGGAGAAATTACTGTTTGTGCATTTACAATATTCATTGATTTTTGCCATTGAAAAACGTCCAGAAATGACTGAAGCTACTGACTGAATGAAAGGAGCTGGCATCTCACTCTCTGAATCTTCTTTATCATGCTAAGAGGAGCAGGAAAAAGCAAAAAATTTCAGAATTGCACCTTGCAATGCGGAGAAATTACTGTTTGTGCATTTACAATATTCATTGATTTTTGCCATTGAAAAACATCCAGAAATGATTGAAGCTACTGACTGAATGAAAGGAGCTGGCATCTCACTCTCTTTGAATCTTCTTTATCATGCTAAGAGGAGCAGGAAAAAGCAAAAAATTTCAGAATTGCACCTTGCAATGCGGAGAAATTACTGTTTGTGCATTTACAATATTCATTGATTTTTGCCATTGAAAAACATCATGTTATTCATATACCAGAATTGATTGAAGCTACTGACTGAATGAAAGGAGCTGGCATCTCATTCTCTTTGAATCTTCTTTATCATGCTAAGAGGAGCAGGAAAAAGCAAAAAATTTCAGAATTGCACCTTGCAATGCGGAGAAATTACTGTTTGTGCATTTACAATATTCATTGATTTTTGCCATTGAAAAACGTCCAGAAATGATTGAAGCTACTGACTGAATGAAAGGAGCTGGCATCTCACTCTCTTTGAATCTTCTTTATCATGCTAAGAGGAGCAGGAAAAAGCAAAAAATTTCAGAATTGCAATTTGCAATGCGGAGAAATTACTGTTTGTGCATTTACAATATTCATTGATTTTTGCCATTGAAAAACGTCCAGAAATGATTGAAGCTACTGACTGAATGAAAGGAGCTGGCATCTCACTCTCTTTGAATCTTCTTTATCATGCTAAGTGGAGCAGGAAAAAGCAAAAAATTTCAGAATTGCACCTTGCAATACGGAGAAATTACTGTTTGTGCATTTACAATATTCATTGATTTTTGCCATTGAAAAACGTCCAGAAATGACTGAAGCTACTGACTGAATGAAAGGAGCTGGCATCTCACTCTCTTTGAATCTTCTTTATCATGCTAAGAGGAGCAGGAAAAAGCAAAAAATTTCAGAATTGCACCTTGCAATGCGGAGAAATTACTGTTTGGGCATTTACAATATTCATTGATTTTTGCCATTGAAAAACGTCCAGAAATGATTGAAGCTACTGACTGAATGAAAGGAGCTGGCATCTCACTCTCTTTGAATCTTCTTTATCATGCTAAGAGGAGCAGGAAAAAGCAAAAAATTTCAGAATTGCACCTTGCAATGCGGAGAAATTACTGTTTGTGCATTTACAATATTCATTGATTTTTGCCATTGAAAAACATCATGTTATTCATATACCAGAAATGATTGAAGCTACTGACTGAATGAAAGGAGCTGGCATCTCACTCTCTTTGAATCTTCTTTATCATGCTAAGAGGAGCAGGAAAAAGCAAAAAATTTCAGAATTGCACCTTGCAATGCGGAGAAATTACTGTTTGTGCATTTACAATATTCATTGATTTTTGCCATTGAAAAACGTCCAGAAATGATTGAAGCTACTGACTGAATGAAAGGAGCTGGCATCTCACTCTCTTTGATTCTTCTTTATCATGCTAAGAGGAGCAGGAAAAAGCAAAAAATTTCAGAATTGCACCTTGCAATGCGGAGAAATTACTGTTTGTGCATTTACAATATTCATTGATTTTTGCCATTGAAAAACGTCCAGAAATGATTGAAGCTACTGACTGAATGAAAGGAGCTGGCATCTCACTCTCTTTGAATCTTCTTTATCATGCTAGGATTAGCAGGAAAAAGCAAAAAATTTCAGAATTGCACCTTGCAATGTGGAGATATTACTGTTTGTGCATTTACAATATTCATTGAATTTTGCCATTGAAAAACGTCCAGAAATGTTTGAAGCTACTGACTGAATGAAAGGAGCTGGCATCTCACTCTATTTGAATCTTCTTTATCATGCTAGGATTAGCAGGAAAAAGCAAAAAATTTCAGAATTGCACCTTGCAATGTGGAGATATTACTGTTTGTGCATTTACAATATTCATTGATTTTTGCCATTGAAAAACGTCCAGAAATGTTTATACCAGAAATGTTTGAAGCTACTGACTGAATGAAAGGAGCTGGCATCTCACTCTCTTTGAATCTTCTTTATCATGCTAAGAGGAGCAGGAAAAAGCAAAAAATTTCAGAATTGCACCTTGCAATGCGGAGAAATTACTGTTTGTGCATTTACAATATTCATTGATTTTTGCCATTGAAAAACGTCCAGAAATGACTGAAGCTACTGACTGAATGAAAGGAGCTGGCATCTCACTCTCTTTGAATCTTCTTTATCATGCTAAGAGGAGCAGGAAAAAGCAAAAAATTTCAGAATTGCACCTTGCAATGCGGAGAAATTACTGTTTGTGCATTTACAATATTCATTGATTTTTGCCATTGAAAAACGTCCAGAAATGATTGAAGCTACTGACTGAATGAAAGGAGCTGGCATCTCACTCTCTTTGAATCTTCTTTATCATGCTAAGAGGAGCAGGAAAAAGCAAAAAATTTCAGAATTGCACCTTGCAATGCGGAGAAATTACTGTTTGTGCATTTACAATATTCATTGATTTTTGCCATTGAAAAACGTCCAGAAATGATTGAAGCTACTGACTGAATGAAAGGAGCTGGCATCTCACTCTCTTTGAATCTTCTTTATCATGCTAAGAGGAGCAGGAAAAAGCAAAAAATTTCAGAATTGCACCTTGCAATGCGGAGAAATTACTGTTTGTGCATTTACAATATTCAATGATTTTTGCCATTGAAAAACGTCCAGAAATGATTGAAGCTACTGACTGAATGAAAGGAGCTGGCATCTCACTCTCTTTGAATCTTCTTTATCATGCTAAGAGGAGCAGGAAAAAGCAAAAAATTTCAGAATTGCAACTTGCAATGCGGAGAAATTACTGTTTGTGCATTTACAATATTCATTGATTTTTGCCATTGAAAAACATCATGTTATTCATATACCAGAAATGATTGAAGCTACTGACTGAATGAAAGGAGCTGGCATCTCACTCTCTTTGAATCTTCATTATCATGCTAAGAGGAGCAGGAAAAAGCAAAAAATTTCAGAATTGCACCTTGCAATGCGGAGAAATTACTGTTTGTGCATTTACAATATTCATTGATTTTTGCCATTGAAAAACGTCCAGAAATGATTGAAGCTACTGACTGAATGAAAGGAGCTGGCATCTCACTCTCTTTGAATCTTCTTTATCATGCTAAGAGGAGCAGGAAAAAGCAAAAAATTTCAGAATTGCACCTTGCAATGCGGAGAAATTACTGTTTGTGCATTTACAATATTCATTGATTTTTGCCATTGAAAAACGTCCAGAAATGATTGAAGCTACTGACTGAATGAAAGGAGCTGGCATCTCACTCTCTTTGAATCTTCTTTATCATGCTAGGATTAGCAGGAAAAAGCAAAAAATTTCAGAATTGCACCTTGCAATGTGGAGATATTACTGTTTGTGCATTTACAATATTCATTGATTTTTGCCATTGAAAAACGTCCAGAAATGTTTGAAGCTACTGACTGAATGAAAGGAGCTGGCATCTCACTCTCTTTGAATCTTCTTTATCATGCTAATAGTAGCAGGAAAAAGCAAAAAATTTCAGAATTGCACCTTGCAATGTGGAGATATTACTGTTTGTGCATTTACAATATTCATTGATTTTTGCCTTTGAAAAACGTCCAGAAATGTTTGAAGCTACTGACTGAATGAAAGGAGCTGGCATCTCACTCTCTTTGAATCTTCTTTATCATGCTAGGATTAGCAGGAAAAAGCAAAAAATTTCAGAATTGCACCTTGCAATGTGGAGATATTACTGTTTGTGCATTTACAATATTCATTGATTTTTGCCATTGAAAAACATCATGTTATTCATATACCAGAAATGTTTGAAGCTACTGACTGAATGAAAGGAGCTGACATCTCACTCTCTTTGAATCTTCTTTATCATGCTAGGATTAGCAGGAAAAAGCAAAAAAATTCAGAATTGCACCTTGCAATGTGGAGATATTACTGTTTGTGCATTTACAATATTCATTGATTTTTGCCATTGAAAAACGTCCAGAAATGTTTGAAGCTACTGACTGAATGAAAGGAGCTGGCATCTCACTCTATTTGAATCTTCTTTATCATCCTAGGATTAGCAGGAAAAAGCAAAAAATTTCAGCATTGCACCTTGCAATGTGGAGATATTACTGTTTGTGCATTTACAATATTCATTGATTTTTGCCATTGAAAAACATCCAGAAATGTTTATACCAGAAATGTTTGAAGCTACTGACTGAATGAAAGGAGCTGGCATCTCACTCTCTTTGAATCTTCTTTATCATGCTAAGAGGAGCAGGAAAAAGCAAAAAATTTCAGAATTGCACCTTGCAATGCGGAGAAATTACTGTTTGTGCATTTACAATATTCATTGATTTTTGCCATTGAAAAACATCATGTTATTCATATACCAGAAATGATTGAAGCTACTGACTGAATGAAAGGAGCTGGCATCTCACTCTCTTTGAATCTTCTTTATCATGCTAAGAGGAGCAGGAAAAAGCAAAAAATTTCAGAATTGCACCTTGCAATGCGGAGAAATTACTGTTTGTGCATTTACAATATTCATTGATTTTTGCCATTGAAAAACATCCAGAAATGATTGAAGCTACTGACTGAATGAAAGGAGCTGGCATCTCACTCTCTTTGAATCTTCTTTATCATGCTAGGATTAGCAGGAAAAAGCAAAAAATTTCAGAATTGCACCTTGCAATGTGGAGATATTACTGTTTGTGCATTTACAATATTCATTGAATTTTGCCATTGAAAAACGTCCAGAAATGTTTGAAGCTACTGACTGAATGAAAGGAGCTGGCATCTCACTCTATTTGAATCTTCTTTATCATGCTAGGATTAGCAGGAAAAAGCAAAAAATTTCAGAATTGCACCTTGTAATGCGGAGATATTACTGTTTGTGCATTTACAATATTCATTGATTTTTGCCATTGAAAAACGTCCAGAAATGTTTATACCAGAAATGTTTGAAGCTACTGACTGAATGAAAGGAGCTGGCATCTCACTCTCTTTGAATCTTCTTTATCATGCTAAGAGGAGCAGGAAAAAGCAAAAAATTTCAGAATTGCACCTTGCAATGCGGAGAAATTACTTTTTGTGCATTTACAATATTCATTGATTTTTGCCATTGAAAAACGTCCAGAAATGACTGAAGCTACTGACTGAATGAAAGGAGCTGGCATCTCACTCTCTTTGAATCTTCTTTACCATGCTAAGAGGAGCAGGAAAAAGCAAAAAAATTCAGAATTGCACCTTGCAATGCGGAGAAATTACTGTTTGTGCATTTACAATATTCATTGATTTTTGCCATTGAAAAACGTCCAGAAATGATTGAAGCTACTGACTGAATGAAAGGAGCTGGCATCTCACTCTCTTTGAATCTTCTTTATCATGCTAGGAGTAGCAGGAAAAAGCAAAAAATTTCAGAATTGCACCTTGCAATGTGGAGATATTACTGTTTGTGCATTTACAATATTCATTGATTTTTGCCATTGAAAAACATCCAGAAATGTTTGAAGCTACTGACTGAATGAAAGGAGCTGGCATCTCACTCTCTTTGAATCTTCTTTATCATGCTAGGATTAGCAGGAAAAAGCAAAAAATTTCAGAATTGCACCTTGCAATGTGGAGATATTACTGTTTGTGCATTTACAATATTCATTGATTTTTGCCATTGAAAAACATCATGTTATTCATATACCAGAAATGTTTGAAGCTACTGACTGAATGAAAGGAGCTGACATCTCACTCTCTTTGAATCTTCTTTATCATGCTAGGATTAGCAGGAAAAAGCAAAAAATTTCAGAATTGCACCTTGCAATGTGGAGATATTACTGTTTGTGCATTTACAATATTCATTGATTTTTGCCATTGAAAAACGTCCAGAAATGTTTGAAGCTACTGACTGAATGAAAGGAGCTGGCATCTCACTCTATTTGAATCTTCTTTATCATGCTAGGATTAGCAGGAAAAAGCAAAAAATTTCAGAATTGCACCTTGCAATGTGGAGATATTACTGTTTGTGCATTTACAATATTCATTGATTTTTGCCATTGAAAAACGTCCAGAAATGTTTATACCAGAAATGTTTGAAGCTACTGACTGAATGAAAGGAGCTGGCATCTCACTCTCTTTGAATCTTCTTTATCATGCTAAGAGGAGCAGGAAAAAGCAAAAAATTTCAGAATTGCACCTTGCAATGCGGAGAAATTACTTTTTGTGCATTTACAATATTCATTGATTTTTGCCATTGAAAAACGTCCAGAAATGACTGAAGCTACTGACTGAATGAAAGGAGCTGGCATCTCACTCTCTTTGAATCTTCTTTACCATGCTAAGAGGAGCAGGAAAAAGCAAAAAAATTCAGAATTGCACCTTGCAATGCGGAGAAATTACTGTTTGTGCATTTACAATATTCATTGATTTTTGCCATTGAAAAACGTCCAGAAATGATTGAAGCTACTGACTGAATGAAAGGAGCTGGCATCTCACTCTCTTTGAATCTTCTTTATCATGCTAGGAGTAGCAGGAAAAAGCAAAAAATTTCAGAATTGCACCTTGCAATGTGGAGATATTACTGTTTGTGCATTTACAATATTCATTGATTTTTGCCATTGAAAAACGTCCAGAAATGTTTGAAGCTACTGACTGAATGAAAGGAGCTGGCATCTCACTCTCTTTGAATCTTCTTTATCATGCTAGGATTAGCAGGAAAAAGCAAAAAATTTCAGAATTGCACCTTGCAATGTGGAGATATTACTGTTTGTGCATTTACAATATTCATTGATTTTTGCCATTGAAAAACATCATGTTATTCATATACCAGAAATGTTTGAAGCTACTGACTGAATGAAAGGAGCTGACATCTCACTCTCTTTGAATCTTCTTTATCATGCTAGGATTAGCAGGAAAAAGCAAAAAATTTCAGAATTGCACCTTGCAATGTGGAGATATTACTGTTTGTGCATTTACAATATTCATTGATTTTTGCCATTGAAAAACGTCCAGAAATGTTTGAAGCTACTGACTGAATGAAAGGAGCTGGCATCTCACTCTATTTGAATCTTCTTTATCATGCTAGGATTAGCAGGAAAAAGCAAAAAAAATTTCAGCATTGCACCTTGCAATGTGGAGATATTACTGTTTGTGCATTTACAATATTCATTGATTTTTGCCATTGAAAAACGTCCAGAAATGTTTATACCAGAAATGTTTGAAGCTACTGACTGAATGAAAGGAGCTGGCATCTCACTCTCTTTGAATCTTCTTTATCATGCTAAGAGGAGCAGGAAAAAGCAAAAAATTTCAGAATTGCACCTTGCAATGCGGAGAAATTACTGTTTGTGCATTTACAATATTCATTGATTTTTGCCATTGAAAAACTTCCAGAAATGACTGAAGCTACTGACTGAATGAAAGGAGCTGGCATCTCACTCTCTTTGAATCTTCTTTATCATGCTAAGAGGAGCAGGAAAAAGCAAAAAATTTCAGAATTGCACCTTGCAATGCGGAGAAATTACTGTTTGTGCATTTACAATATTCATTGATTTTTGCCATTGAAAAACGTCCAGAAATGATTGAAGCTACTGACTGAATGAAAGGAGCTGGCATCTCACTCTCTTTGAATCTTCTTTATCATGCTAAGAGGAGCAGGAAAAAGCAAAAAATTTCAGAATTGCACCTTGCAATGCGGAGAAATTACTGTTTGTGCATTTACAATATTCATTGATTTTTGCCATTGAAAAACGTCCAGAAATGATTGAAGCTACTGACTGAATGAAAGGAGCCGGAATCTCACTCTCTTTGAATCTTCTTTATCATGCTAAGAGGAGCAGGAAAAAGCAAAAAATTTCAGAATTGCAACTTGCAATGCGGAGAAATTACTGTTTGTGCATTTACAATATTCATTGATTTTTGCCATTGAAAAACATCATGTTATTCATATACCAGAAATGATTGAAGCTACTGACTGAATGAAAGGAGCTGGCATCTCACTCTCTTTGAATCTTCTTTATCATGCTAAGAGGAGCAGGAAAAAGCAAAAAATTTCAGAATTGCACCTTGCAATGCGGAGAAATTACTGTTTGTGCATTTACAATATTCATTGATTTTTGCCATTGAAAAACGTCCAGAAATGATTGAAGCTACTGACTGAATGAAAGGAGCTGGCATCTCACTCTCTTTGAATCTTCTTTATCATGCTAAGAGGAGCAGGAAAAAGCAAAAAATTTCAGAATTGCACCTTGCAATGCGGAGAAATTACTGTTTGTGCATTTACAATATTCATTGATTTTTGCCATTGAAAAACGTCCAGAAATGATTGAAGCTACTGACTGAATGAAAGGAGCTGGCATCTCACTCTCTTTGAATCTTCTTTATCATGCTAAGAGGAGCAGGAAAAAGCAAAAAATTTCAGAATTGCACCTTGCAATGCGGAGAAATTACTGTTTGTGCATTTACAATATTCATTAATTTTTGCCATTGAAAAACATCATGTTATTCATATCCCAGAAATGTTTGAAGCTACTGACAATGAAAGAAGCTGGCATCTCACTCTCTTTGAATCTTCTTTATCATGCTAGGATTAGCAGGAAAAAGCAAAAAATTTCAGAATTGCACCTTGCAATGTGGAGATATTACTGTTTGTGCATTTACAATATTCATTGATTTTTGCCATTGAAAAACATCATGTTATTCATATACCAGAAATGTTTGAAGCTACTGACTGAATGAAAGGAGCTGACATCTCACTCTCTTTGAATCTTCTTTATCATGCTAGGATTAGCAGGAAAAAGCAAAAAATTTCAGAATTGCACCTTGCAATGTGGAGATATTACTGTTTGTGCATTTACAATATTCATTGATTTTTGCCATTGAAAAACGTCCAGAAATGTTTGAAGCTACTGACTGAATGAAAGGAGCTGGCATCTCACTCTATTTGAATCTTCTTTATCATGCTAGGATTAGCAGGAAAAAGCAAAAAAAATTTCAGCATTGCACCTTGCAATGTGGAGATATTACTGTTTGTGCATTTACAATATTCATTGATTTTTGCCATTGAAAAACGTCCAGAAATGTTTATACCAGAAATGTTTGAAGCTACTGACTGAATGAAAGGAGCTGGCATCTCACTCTCTTTGAATCTTCTTTATCATGCTAAGAGGAGCAGGAAAAAGCAAAAAATTTCAGAATTGCACCTTGCAATGCGGAGAAATTACTGTTTGTGCATTTACAATATTCATTGATTTTTGCCATTGAAAAACTTCCAGAAATGACTGAAGCTACTGACTGAATGAAAGGAGCTGGCATCTCACTCTCTTTGAATCTTCTTTATCATGCTAAGAGGAGCAGGAAAAAGCAAAAAATTTCAGAATTGCACCTTGCAATGCGGAGAAATTACTGTTTGTGCATTTACAATATTCATTGATTTTTGCCATTGAAAAACGTCCAGAAATGATTGAAGCTACTGACTGAATGAAAGGAGCTGGCATCTCACTCTCTTTGAATCTTCTTTATCATGCTAAGAGGAGCAGGAAAAAGCAAAAAATTTCAGAATTGCACCTTGCAATGCGGAGAAATTACTGTTTGTGCATTTACAATATTCATTGATTTTTGCCATTGAAAAACATCATGTTATTCATATACCAGAAATGATTGAAGCTACTGACTGAATGAAAGGAGCTGGCATCTCACTCTCTTTGAATCTTCTTTATCATGCTAAGAGGAGCAGGAAAAAGCAAAAAATTTCAGAATTGCACCTTGCAATGCGGAGAAATTACTGTTTGTGCATTTACAATATTCATTGATTTTTGCCATTGAAAAACGTCCAGAAATGATTGAAGCTACTGACTGAATGAAAGGAGCTGGCATCTCACTCTCTTTGAATCTTCTTTATCATGCTAAGAGGAGCAGGAAAAAGCAAAAAATTTCAGAATTTCATCTTGCAATGCGGAGAAATTACTGTTTGTGCATTTACAATATTCATTGATTTTTGCCATTGAAAAACGTCCAGAAATGATTGAAGCTACTGACTGAATGAAAGGAGCTGGCATCTCACTCTCTTTGAATCTTCTTTATCATGCTAAGAGGAGCAGGAAAAAGCAAAAAATTTCAGAATTGCACCTTGCAATGCGGAGAAATTACTGTTTGTGCATTTACAATATTCATTGATTTTTGCCTTTGAAAAACGTCCAGAAATGATTGAAGCTACTGACTGAATGAAAGGAGCCGGAATCTCACTCTCTTTGAATCTTCTTTATCATGCTAAGAGGAGCAGGAAAAAGCAAAAAATTTCAGAATTGCAACTTGCAATGCGGAGAAATTACTGTTTGTGCATTTACAATATTCATTGATTTTTGCCATTGAAAAACATCATGTTATTCATATACCAGAAATGATTGAAGCTACTGACTGAATGAAAGGAGCTGGCATCTCACTCTCTTTGAATCTTCTTTATCATGCTAAGAGGAGCAGGAAAAAGCAAAAAATTTCAGAATTGCACCTTGCAATGCGGAGAAATTACTGTTTGTGCATTTACAATATTCATTGATTTTTGCCATTGAAAAACGTCCAGAAATGATTGAAGCTACTGACTGAATGAAAGGAGCTGGCATCTCACTCTCTTTGAATCTTCTTTATCATGCTAAGAGGAGCAGGAAAAAGCAAAAAATTTCAGAATTGCACCTTGCAATGCGGAGAAATTACTGTTTGTGCATTTACAATATTCATTGATTTTTGCCATTGAAAAACGTCCAGAAATGATTGAAGCTACTGACTGAATGAAAGGAGCTGGCATCTCACTCTCTTTGAATCTTCTTTATCATGCTAAGAGGAGCAGGAAAAAGCAAAAAATTTCAGAATTGCACCTTGCAATGCGGAGAAATTACTGTTTGTGCATTTACAATATTCATTAATTTTTGCCATTGAAAAACATCATGTTATTCATATCCCAGAAATGTTTGAAGCTACTGACAATGAAAGAAGCTGGCATCTCACTCTCTTTGAATCTTCTTTATCATGCTAATAGGAGCAGGAAAAAGCAAAAAATTTCAGAATTGCACCTTGCAATGCGGAGAAATTACTGTTTGTGCATTTACAATATTCATTGATTTTTGCATTGAAAAACGTCCAGAAATGACTGAAGCTACTGACTGAATGAAAGGAGCTGGCATCTCACTCTCTTTGAATCTTCTTTATCATGCTAAGAGGAGCAGGAAAAAGCAAAAAATTTCAGAATTGCATTTTGCAATGCGGAGAAATTACTGTTTGTGCATTTACAATATTCATTGATTTTTGCCATTGAAAAACGTCCAGAAATGATTGAAGCTACTGACTGAATGAAAGGAGCTGGCATCTCACTCTCTTTGAATCTTCTTTATCATGCTAAGAGGAGCAGGAAAAAGCAAAAAATTTCAGAATTGCACCTTGCAATGCGGAGAAATTACTGTTTGTGCATTTACAATATTCATTGATTTTTGCCATTGAAAAACATCATGTTATTCATATACCAGAAATGATTGAAGCTACTGACTGAATGAAAGGAGCTGGCATCTCACTCTCTTTGAATCTTCTTTATCATGCTAAGAGGAGCAGGAAAAAGCAAAAAATTTCAGAATTGCACCTTGCAATGCGGAGAAATTACTGTTTGTGCATTTACAATATTCATTGATTTTTGCCATTGAAAAACGTCCAGAAATGATTGAAGCTACTGACTGAATGAAAGGAGCTGGCATCTCACTCTCTTTGAATCTTCTTTATCATGCTAAGAGGAGCAGTAAAAAGCAAAAAATTTCAGAATTGCACCTTGCAATGCGGAGAAATTACTGTTGGTGCATTTACAATATTCATTGATTTTTGCCATTGAAAAACGTCCAGAAATGATTGAAGCTACTGACTGAATGAAAGGAGCTGGCATCTCACTCTCTTTGAATCTTCTTTATCATGCTAGAATTAGCAGGAAAAAGCAAAAAATTTCAGAATTGCACCTGGCAATGTGGAGATATTACTGTTTGTGCATTTACAATATTCATTGAATTTTGCCATTGAAAAACGTCCAGAAATGTTTGAAGCTACTGACTGAATGAAAGGAGCTGGCATCTCACTCTATTTGAATCTTCTTTATCATGCTAGGATTAGCAGGAAAAAGCAAAAAATTTCAGAATTGCACCTTGCAATGTGGAGATATTACTGTTTGTGCATTTACAATATTCATTGATTTTTGCCATTGAAAAACGTCCAGAAATGTTTATACCAGAAATGTTTCAAGCTACTGACTGAATGAAAGGAGCTGGCATCTCACTCTCTTTGAATCTTCTTTATCATGCTAAGAGGAGCAGGAAAAAGCAAAAAATTTCAGAATTGCACCTTGCAATGCGGAGAAATTACTGTTTGTGCATTTACAATATTCATTGATTTTTGCCATTGAAAAACGTCCAGAAATGACTGAAGCTACTGACTGAATGAAAGGAGCTGGCATCTCACTCTCTTTGAATCTTCTTTATCATGCTAAGAGGAGCAGGAAAAAGCAAAAAATTTCAAAATTGCACCTTGCAATGCGGAGAAATTACTGTTTGTGCATTTACAATATTCATTGATTTTTGCCATTGAAAAACGTCCAGAAATGATTGAAGCTACTGACTGAATAAAAGGAGCTGGCATCTCACTCTCTTTGAATCTTCTTTATCATGCTAAGAGGAGCAGGAAAAAGCAAAAAATTTCAGAATTGCACCTTGCAATGCGGAGAAATTACTGTTTGTGCATTTACAATATTCATTGATTTTTGCCATTGAAAAACATCATGTTATTCATATACCAGAAATGATTGAAGCTACTGACTGAATGAAAGGAGCTGGCATCTCACTCTCTTTGAATCTTCTTTATCATGCTAAGAGGAGCAGGAAAAAGCAAAAAATTTCAGAATTGCACCTTGCAATGCGGAGAAATTACTGTTTGTGCATTTACAATATTCATTGATTTTTGCCATTGAAAAACGTCCAGAAATGATTGAAGCTACTGACTGAATGAAAGGAGCTGGCATCTCACTCTCTTTGAATCTTTTTTATCATGCTAAGAGGAGCAGGAAAAAGCAAAAAATTTCAGAATTGCATCTTGCAATGCGGAGAAATTACTGTTTGTGCATTTACAATATTCATTGATTTTTGTCATTGAAAAACGTCCAGAAATGATTGAAGCTACTGACTGAATGAAAGGAGCTGGCATCTCACTCTCTTTGAATCGTCTTTATCATGCTAAGAGGAGCAGGAAAAAGCAAAAAATTTCAGAATTGCACCTTGCAATGCGGAGAAATTACTGTTTGTGCATTTACAATATTCATTGATTTTTGCCATTGAAAAACGTGCAGAAATGATTGAAGCTACTGACTGAATGAAAGGAGCTGGAATCTCACTCTCTTTGAATCTTCTTTATCATGCTAAGAGGAGCAGGAAAAAGCAAAAAATTTCAGAATTGCAACTTGCAATGCGGAGAAATTACTGTTTGTGCATTTACAATATTCATTGATTTTTGCCATTGAAAAACATCATGTTATTCATATACCAGAAATGATTGAAGCTACTGACTGAATGAAAGGAGCTGGCATCTCACTCTCTTTGAATCTTCTTTATCATGCTAAGAGGAGCAGGAAAAAGCAAAAAATTTCAGAATTGCACCTTGCAATGCGGAGAAATTACTGTTTGTGCATTTACAATATTCATTGATTTTTGCCATTGAAAAACGTCCAGAAATGATTGAAGCTACTGACTGAATGAAAGGAGCTGGCATCTCACTCTCTTTGAATCTTCTTTATCATGCTAAGAGGAGCAGGAAAAAGCAAAAAATTTCAGAATTGCACCTTGCAATGCGGAGAAATTACTGTTTGTGCATTTTCAATATTCATTGATTTTTGCCATTGAAAAACGTCCAGAAATGATTGAAGCTACTGACTGAATGAAAGGAGCTGGCATCTCACTCTCTTTGAATCTTCTTTATCATGCTAAGAGGAGCAGGAAAAAGCAAAAAATTTCAGAATTGCACCTTGCAATGCGGAGAAATTACTGTTTGTGCATTTACAATATTCATTAATTTTTGCAATTGAAAAACATCATGTTATTCATATCCCAGAAATGTTTGAAGCTACTGACTGAATGAAAGAAGCTGGCATCTCACTCTCTTTGAATCTTCTTTATCATGCTAAGAGGAGCAGGAAAAAGCAAAAAATTTCAGAATTGCACCTTGCAATGCGGAGAAATTACTGTTTGTGCATTTACAATATTCATTGATTTTTGCCATTGAAAAACGTCCAGAAATGATTGAAGCTACTGACTGAATGAAAGGAGCTGGCATCTCACTCTCTTTGAATCTTCTTTATCATGCTAAGAGGAGCAGGAAAAAGCAAAAAATTTCAGAATTGCACCTTGCAATGCGGAGAAATTACTGTTTGTGCATTTACAATATTCATTGATTTTTGCCATTGAAAAACATCATGTTATTCATATACCAGAAATGTTTGAAGCTACTGACTGAATGAAAGGAGCTGGCATCTCACTCTCTTTGAATCTTCTTTATCATGCTAAGAGGAGCAGGAAAAAGCAAAAAATTTCAGAATTGCACCTTGCAATGCGGAGAAATTACTGTTTGTGCATTTACAATATTCATTGATTTTTGCCATTGAAAAACGTCCAGAAATGATTGAAGCTACTGACTGAATGAAAGGAGCTGGCATCTCACTCTCTTTGAATCTTCTTTATCATGCTAAGAGGAGCAGGAAAATGCAAGAAATTTCAGAATTGCACCTTGCAATGCGGAGAAATTACTGTTTGTGCATTTACAATATTCATTGATTTCTGCCATTGAAAAACATCCAGAAATGATTGAAGCTACTGACTGAATGAAAGGAGCTGGCATCTCACTCTCTTTGAATCTTCTTTATCATGCTAAGAGGAGCAGGAAAAAGCCAAAAATTTCAGAATTGCACCTTGCAATGCGGAGAAATTACTGTTTGTGCATTTACAATATTCATTGATTTTTGCCATTGAAAAACATCATGTTATTCATATACCAGAAATGATTGAAGCTACTGACTGAATGAAAGGAGCTGGCATCTCACTCTCTTTGAATCTTCTTTATCATGCAAAGAGGAGCAGGAAAAAGCAAAAAATTTCAGAATTGCACCTTGCAATGCGGAGAAATTACTGTTTGTGCATTTACAATATTCATTGATTTTTGCCATTGAAAAACGTCCAGAAATGATTGAAGCTACTGACTGAATGAAAGGAGCTGGCATCTCACTCTCTTTGAATCTTCTTTATCATGCTAAGAGGAGCAGGAAAAAGCAAAAAATTTCAGAATTGCACCTTGCAATGCGGAGAAATTACTGTTTGTGCATTTACAATATTCACTGATTTTTGCCATTGAAAAACGTCCAGAAATGATTGAAGCAACTGACTGAATGAAAGGAGCTGGCATCTCACTCTCTTTGAATCTTCTTTATCATGCTAAGAGGAGCAGGAAAAAGCAAAAAATTTCAGAATTGCACCTTGCAATGCGGAGAAATTACTGTTTGTGCATTTACAATATTCATTGATTTTTGCCATTGAAAAACGTCCAGAAATAATTGAAGCTACTGACTGAATGAAAGGAGCTGGCATCTCACTCTCTTTGAATCTTCTTTATCATGCTAAGAGGAGCAGGAAAAAGCAAAAAATTTCAGAATTGCAACTTGCAATGCGGAGAAATTACTGTTTGTGCATTTACAATATTCATTGATTTTTGCCATTGAAAAACATCATGTTATTCATATACCAGAAATGATTGAAGCTACTGACTGAATGAAAGGAGCTGGCATCTCACTCTCTTTGAATCTTCTTTATCATGCTAAGAGGAGCAGGAAAAAGCAAAAAATTTCAGAATTGCACCTTGCAATGCGGAGAAATTACTGTTTGTGCATTTACAATATTCATTGATTTTTGCCATTGAAAAACGTCCAGAAATGATTGAAGCTACTGACTGAATGAAAGGAGCTGGCATCTCACTCTCTTTGAATCTTCTTTATCATGCTAAGAGGAGCAGGAAAAAGCAAAAAATTTCAGAATTGCACCTTGCAATGCGGAGAAATTACTGTTTGTGCTTTTACAATATTCATTGATTTTTGCCATTGAAAAACATCATGTTATTCATATACCAGAAATGTTTGAAGCTACTGACTGAATGAAAGGAGCTGGCATCTCACTCTCTTTGAATCTTCTTTATCATGCTAAGAGGAGCAGGAAAAAGCAAAAAATTTCAGAATTGCACCTTGCAATGCGGAGAAATTACTGTTTGTGCATTTACAATATTCATTGATTTTTGCCATTGAAAAACATCATGTTATTCATATACCAGAAATGATTGAAGCTACTGACTGAATGAAAGGAGCTGGCATCTCACTCTCTTTGAATCTTCTTTATCATGCTAAGAGGAGCAGAAAAAAGCAAAAAATTTCAGAATTGCACCTTGCAATGCGGAGAAATTACTGTTTGTGCATTTACAATATTCATTGATTTTTGCCATTGAAAAACGTCCAGAAATGATTGAAGCTACTGACTGAATGAAAGGAGCTGGCATCTCACTCTCTTTGAATCTTCTTTATCATGCTAAGAGGAGCAGGAAAAAGCAAAAAATTTCAGAATTGCACCTTGCAATGCGGAGAAATTACTGTTTGTGCATTTACAATATTCATTGATTTTTGCCATTGAAAAACATCATGTTATTCATATACTAGAAATGTTTGAAGCTACTGACTGAATGAAAGGAGCTGGCATCTCACTCTCTTTGAATCTTCTTTATCATGCTAAGAGGAGCAGGAAAAAGCAAAAAATTTCAGAATTGCACCTTGCAATGCGGAGAAATTACTGTTTGTGCATTTACAATATTCATTGATTTTTGCCATTGAAAAACGTCCAGAAATGATTGAAGCTACTGACTGAATGAAAGGAGCTGGCATCTCACTCTCTTTGAATCTTCTTTATCATGCTAAGAGGAGCAGGAAAAAGCAAAAAATTTCAGAATTGCACCTTGCAATGCGGAGAAATTACTGTTTGTGCATTTACAATATTCATTGATTTTTGCCATTGAAAAACATCATGTTATTCATATACCAGAAATGATTGAAGCTACTGACTGAATGAAAGGAGCTGGCATCTCGCTCTCTTTGAATATTCTTTATCATGCTAAGAGGAGCAGGAAAAAGCAAAAAATTTCAGAATTGCACCTTGCAATGCGGAGAAATTACTGTTTGTGCATTTACAATATTCATTGATTTTTGCCATTGAAAAACGTCCAGAAATGATTGAAGCTACTGACTGAATGAAAGGAGCTGGCATCTCACTCTCTTTGAATCTTCTTTATCATGCTAAGAGGAGCAGGAAAAAGCAAAAAATTTCAGAATTGCACCTTGCAATGCGGAGAAATTACTGTTTGTGCTTTTACAATATTCATTGATTTTTGCCATTGAAAAACATCATGTTATTCATATACCAGAAATGTTTGAAGCTACTGACTGAATGAAAGGAGCTGGCATCTCACTCTCTTTGAATCTTCTTTATCATGCTAAGAGGAGCAGGAAAAAGCAAAAAATTTCAGAATTGCACCTTGCAATGCGGAGAAATTACTGTTTGTGCATTTACAATATTCATTGATTTTTGCCATTGAAAAACGTCCAGAAATGATTGAAGCTACTGACTGAATGAAAGGAGCTGGCATCTCACTCTCTTTGAATCTTCTTTATCATGCTAAGAGGAGCAGGAAAAAGCAAAAAATTTCAGAATTGCACCTTGCAATGCGGAGAAATTACTGTTTGTGCATTTACAATATTCATTGATTTTTGCCATTGAAAAACGTCCAGAAATGATTGAAGCTACTGACTGAATGAAAGGAGCTGGCATCTCACTCTCTTTGAATCTTCTTTATCATGCTAAGAGGAGCAGGAAAAAGCAAAAAATTTCAGAATTGCAACTTGCAATGCGGAGAAATTACTGTTTGTGCATTTACAATATTCATTGATTTTTGCCATTGAAAAACATCATGTTATTCATATACCAGAAATGATTGAAGCTACTGACTGAATGAAAGGAGCTGGCATCTCACTCTCTTTGAATCTTCTTTATCATGCTAAGAGGAGCAGGAAAAAGCAAAAAATTTCAGAATTGCACCTTGCAATGCGGAGAAATTACTGTTTGTGCATTTACAATATTCATTGATTTTTGCCATTGAAAAACATCATGTTATTCATATACCAGAAATGTTTGAAGCTACTGACTGAATGAAAGGAGCTGGCATCTCACTCTCTTTGAATCTTCTTTATCATGCTAAGAGGAGCAGGAAAAAGCAAAAAATTTCAGAATTGCACCTTGCAATGCGGAGAAATTACTGTTTGTGCATTTACAATATTCATTGATTTTTGCCATTGAAAAACGTCCAGAAATGATTGAAGCTACTGACTGAATGAAAGGAGCTGGCATCTCACTCTCTTTGAATCTTCTTTATCATGCTAAGAGGAGCAGGAAAATGCAAGAAATTTCAGAATTGCACCTTGCAATGCGGAGAAATTACTGTTTGTGCATTTACAATATTCATTGATTTTTGCCATTGAAAAACATCCAGAAATGATTGAAGCTACTGACTGAATGAAAGGAGCTGGCATCTCACTCTCTTTGAATCTTCTTTATCATGCTAAGAGGAGCAGGAAAAAGCCAAAAATTTCAGAATTGCACCTTGCAATGCGGAGAAATTACTGTTTGTGCATTTACAATATTCATTGATTTTTGCCATTGAAAAACATCATGTTATTCATATACCAGAAATGATTGAAGCTACTGACTGAATGAAAGGAGCTGGCATCTCACTCTCTTTGAATCTTCTTTATCATGCAAAGAGGAGCAGGAAAAAGCAAAAAATTTCAGAATTGCACCTTGCAATGCGGAGAAATTACTGTTTGTGCATTTACAATATTCATTGATTTTTGCCATTGAAAAACGTCCAGAAATGATTGAAGCTACTGACTGAATGAAAGGAGCTGGCATCTCACTCTCTTTGAATCTTCTTTATCATGCTAAGAGGAGCAGGAAAAAGCAAAAAATTTCAGAATTGCACCTTGCAATGTGGAGAAATTACTGTTTGTGCATTTACAATATTCATTGATTTTTGCCATTGAAAAACATCATGTTATTCATATACCAGAAATGATTGAAGCTACTGACTGAATGAAAGGAGCTGGCATCTCACTCTCTTTGAATCTTCTTTATCATGCTAAGAGGAGCAGGAAAAAGCAAAAAATTTCAGAATTGCACCTTGCAATACGGAGAAATTACTGTTTGTGCATTTACAATATTCATTGATTTTTGCCATTGAAAAACGTCCAGAAATGATTGAAGCTACTGACTGAATGAAAGGAGCTGGCATCTCACTCTCTTTGAATCTTCTTTATCATGCTAAGAGGAGCAGGAAAAAGCAAAAAATTTCAGAATTGCACCTTGCAATGCGGAGAAATTACTGTTTGTGCTTTTACAATATTCATTGATTTTTGCCATTGAAAAACATCATGTTATTCATATACCAGAAATGTTTGAAGCTACTGACTGAATGAAAGGAGCTGGCATCTCACTCTCTTTGAATCTTCTTTATCATGCTAAGAGGAGCAGGAAAAAGCAAAAAATTTCAGAATTGCACCTTGCAATGCGGAGAAATTACTGTTTGTGCATTTACAATATTCATTGATTTTTGCCATTGAAAAACGTCCAGAAATGATTGAAGCTACTGACTGAATGAAAGGAGCTGGCATCTCACTCTCTTTGAATCTTCTTTATCATGCTAAGAGGAGCAGGAAAAAGCAAAAAATTTCAGAATTGCACCTTGCAATGCGGAGAAATTACTGTTTGTGCATTTACAATATTCATTGATTTTTGCCATTGAAAAACGTCCAGAAATGATTGAAGCTACTGACTGAATGAAAGGAGCTGGCATCTCACTCTCTTTGAATCTTCTTTATCATGCTAAGAGGAGCAGGAAAAAGCAAAAAATTTCAGAATTGCAACTTGCAATGCGGAGAAATTACTGTTTGTGCATTTACAATATTCATTGATTTTTGCCATTGAAAAACATCATGTTATTCATATACCAGAAATGATTGAAGCTACTGACTGAATGAAAGGAGCTGGCATCTCACTCTCTTTGAATCTTCTTTATCATGCTAAGAGGAGCAGGAAAAAGCAAAAAATTTCAGAATTGCACCTTGCAATGCGGAGAAATTACTGTTTGTGCATTTACAATATTCATTGATTTTTGCCATTGAAAAACATCATGTTATTCATATACCAGAAATGTTTGAAGCTACTGACTGAATGAAAGGAGCTGGCATCTCACTCTCTTTGAATCTTCTTTATCATGCTAAGAGGAGCAGGAAAAAGCAAAAAATTTCAGAATTGCACCTTGCAATGCGGAGAAATTACTGTTTGTGCATTTACAATATTCATTGATTTTTGCCATTGAAAAACGTCCAGAAATGATTGAAGCTACTGACTGAATGAAAGGATCTGGCATCTCACTCTCTTTGAATCTTCTTTATCATGCTAAGAGGAGCAGGAAAATGCAAGAAATTTCAGAATTGCACCTTGCAATGCGGAGAAATTACTGTTTGTGCATTTACAATATTCATTGATTTTTGCCATTGAAAAACATCCAGAAATGATTGAAGCTACTGACTGAATGAAAGGAGCTGGCATCTCACTCTCTTTGAATCTTCTTTATCATGCTAAGAGGAGCAGGAAAAAGCCAAAAATTTCAGAATTGCACCTTGCAATGCGGAGAAATTACTGTTTGTGCATTTACAATATTCATTGATTTTTGCCATTGAAAAACATCATGTTATTCATATACCAGAAATGATTGAAGCTACTGACTGAATGAAAGGAGCTGGCATCTCACTCTCTTTGAATCTTCTTTATCATGCAAAGAGGAGCAGGAAAAAGCAAAAAATTTCAGAATTGCACCTTGCAATGCGGAGAAATTACTGTTTGTGCATTTACAATATTCATTGATTTTTGCCATTGAAAAACGTCCAGAAATGATTGAAGCTACTGACTGAATGAAAGGAGCTGGCATCTCACTCTCTTTGAATCTTCTTTATCATGCTAAGAGGAGCAGGAAAAAGCAAAAAATTTCAGAATTGCACCTTGCAATGCGGAGAAATTACTGTTTGTGCATTTACAATATTCACTGATTTTTGCCATTGAAAAACGTCCAGAAATGATTGAAGCAACTGACTGAATGAAAGGAGCTGGCATCTCACTCTCTTTGAATCTTCTTTATCATGCTAAGAGGAGCAGGAAAAAGCAAAAAATTTCAGAATTGCACCTTGCAATGCGGAGAAATTACTGTTTGTGCATTTACAATATTCATTGATTTTTGCCATTGAAAAACGTCCAGAAATAATTGAAGCTACTGACTGAATGAAAGGAGCTGGCATCTCACTCTCTTTGAATCTTCTTTATCATGCTAAGAGGAGCAGGAAAAAGCAAAAAATTTCAGAATTGCAACTTGCAATGCGGAGAAATTACTGTTTGTGCATTTACAATATTCATTGATTTTTGCCATTGAAAAACATCATGTTATTCTTATACCAGAAATGATTGAAGCTAGTGACTGAATGAAAGGAGCTGGCATCTCACTCTCTTTGAATCTTCTTTATCATGCTAAGAGGAGCAGGAAAAAGCAAAAAATTTCAGAATTGCACCTTGCAATGCGGAGAAATTACTGTTTGTGCATTTACAATATTCATTGATTTTTGCCATTGAAAAACGTCCAGAAATGATTGAAGCTACTGACTGAATGAAAGGAGCTGGCATCTCACTTTCTTTGAATCTTCTTTATCATGCTAAGAGGAGCAGGAAAAAGCAAAAAATTTCAGAATTGCACCTTGCAATGCGGAGAAATTACTGTTTGTGCTTTTACAATATTCATTGATTTTTGCCATTGAAAAACATCATGTTATTCATATACCAGAAATGTTTGAAGCTACTGACTGAATGAAAGGAGCTGGCATCTCACTCTCTTTGAATCTTCTTTATCATGCTAAGAGGAGCAGGAAAAAGCAAAAAATTTCAGAATTGCACCTTGCAATGCGGAGAAATTACTGTTTGTGCATTTACAATATTCATTGATTTTTGCCATTGAAAAATGTCCAGAAATGATTGAAGCTGCTGACTGAATGAAAGGAGCTGGCATCTCACTCTCTTTGAATCTTCTTTATCATGCTAAGAGGAGCAGGAAAAAGCAAAAAATTTCAGAATTGCACCTTGCAATGCGGAGAAATTACTGTTTGTGCATTTACAATATTCATTGATTTTTGCCATTGAAAAACATCATGTTATTCATATACCAGAAATGATTGAAGCTACTGACTGAATGAAAGGAGCTGGCATCTCACTCTCTTTGAATCTTCTTTATCATGCTAAGAGGAGCAGGAAAAAGCAAAAAATTTCAGAATTGCACCTTGCAATGCGGAGAAATTACTGTTTGTGCATTTACAATATTCATTGATTTTTGCCATTGAAAAACGTCCAGAAATGATTGAAGCTACTGACTGAATGAAAGGAGCTGGCATCTCACTCTCTTTGAATCTTCTTTATCATGCTAAGAGGAGCAGGAAAAAGCAAAAAATTTCAGAATTGCACCTTGCAATGCGGAGAAATTACTGTTTGTGCATTTACAATATTCATTGATTTTTGCCATTGAAAAACGTCCAGAAATGATTGAAGCTACTGACTGAATGAAAGGAGCTGGCATCTCACTCTCTTTGAATCTTCTTTATCATGCTAAGAGGAGCAGGAAAAAGCAAAAAATTTCAGAATTGCACCTTGCAATGCGGAGAAATTACTGTTTGTGCATTTACAATATTCATTGATTTTTGCCATTGAAAAACATCCAGAAATGATTGAAGCTACTGACTGAATGAAAGGAGCTGGCATCTCACTCTCTTTGAATCTTCTTTATCATGCTAAGAGGAGCAGGAAAAAGCCAAAAATTTCAGAATTGCACCTTGCAATGCGGAGAAATTACTGTTTGTGCATTTACAATATTCATTGATTTTTGCCATTGAAAAACATCATGTTATTCATATACCAGAAATGATTGAAGCTACTGACTGAATGAAAGGAGCTGGCATCTCACTCTCTTTGAATCTTCTTTATCATGCAAAGAGGAGCAGGAAAAAGCAAAAAATTTCAGAATTGCACCTTGCAATGCGGAGAAATTACTGTTTGTGCATTTACAATATTCATTGATTTTTGCCATTGAAAAACGTCCAGAAATGATTGAAGCTACTGACTGAATGAAAGGAGCTGGCATCTCACTCTCTTTGAATCTTCTTTATCATGCTAAGAGGAGCAGGAAAAAGCAAAAAATTTCAGAATTGCACCTTGCAATGCGGAGAAATTACTGTTTGTGCATTTACAATATTCACTGATTTTTGCCATTGAAAAACGTCCAGAAATGATTGAAGCAACTGACTGAATGAAAGGAGCTGGCATCTCACTCTCTTTGAATCTTCTTTATCATGCTAAGAGGAGCAGGAAAAAGCAAAAAATTTCAGAATTGCACCTTGCAATGCGGAGAAATTACTGTTTGTGCATTTACAATATTCATTGATTTTTGCCATTGAAAAACGTCCAGAAATAATTGAAGCTACTGACTGAATGAAAGGAGCTGGCATCTCACTCTCTTTGAATCTTCTTTATCATGCTAAGAGGAGCAGGAAAAAGCAAAAAATTTCAGAATTGCAACTTGCAATGCGGAGAAATTACTGTTTGTGCATTTACAATATTCATTGATTTTTGCCATTGAAAAACATCATGTTATTCTTATACCAGAAATGATTGAAGCTAGTGACTGAATGAAAGGAGCTGGCATCTCACTCTCTTTGAATCTTCTTTATCATGCTAAGAGGAGCAGGAAAAAGCAAAAAATTTCAGAATTGCACCTTGCAATGCGGAGAAATTACTGTTTGTGCATTTACAATATTCATTGATTTTTGCCATTGAAAAACGTCCAGAAATGATTGAAGCTACTGACTGAATGAAAGGAGCTGGCATCTCACTTTCTTTGAATCTTCTTTATCATGCTAAGAGGAGCAGGAAAAAGCAAAAAATTTCAGAATTGCACCTTGCAATGCGGAGAAATTACTGTTTGTGCTTTTACAATATTCATTGATTTTTGCCATTGAAAAACATCATGTTATTCATATACCAGAAATGTTTGAAGCTACTGACTGAATGAAAGGAGCTGGCATCTCACTCTCTTTGAATCTTCTTTATCATGCTAAGAGGAGCAGGAAAAAGCAAAAAATTTCAGAATTGCACCTTGCAATGCGGAGAAATTACTGTTTGTGCATTTACAATATTCATTGATTTTTGCCATTGAAAAATGTCCAGAAATGATTGAAGCTGCTGACTGAATGAAAGGAACTGGCATCTCACTCTCTTTGAATCTTCTTTATCATGCTAAGAGGAGCAGGAAAAAGCAAAAAATTTCAGAATTGCACCTTGCAATGCGGAGAAATTACTGTTTGTGCATTTACAATATTCATTGATTTTTGCCATTGAAAAACATCATGTTATTCATATACCAGAAATGATTGAAGCTACTGACTGAATGAAAGGAGCTGGCATCTCACTCTCTTTGAATCTTCTTTATCATGCTAAGAGGAGCAGGAAAAAGCAAAAAATTTCAGAATTGCACCTTGCAATGCGGAGAAATTACTGTTTGTGCATTTACAATATTCATTGATTTTTGCCATTGAAAAACATCCAGAAATGATTGAAGCTACTGACTGAATGAAAGGAGCTGGCATCTCACTCTCTTTGAATCTTCTTTATCATGCTAAGAGGAGCAGGAAAAAGCCAAAAATTTCAGAATTGCACCTTGCAATGCGGAGAAATTACTGTTTGTGCATTTACAATATTCATTGATTTTTGCCATTGAAAAACATCATGTTATTCATATACCAGAAATGATTGAAGCTACTGACTGAATGAAAGGAGCTGGCATCTCACTCTCTTTGAATCTTCTTTATCATGCAAAGAGGAGCAGGAAAAAGCAAAAAATTTCAGAATTGCACCTTGCAATGCGGAGAAATTACTGTTTGTGCATTTACAATATTCATTGATTTTTGCCATTGAAAAACGTCCAGAAATGATTGAAGCTACTGACTGAATGAAAGGAGCTGGCATCTCACTCTCTTTGAATCTTCTTTATCATGCTAAGAGGAGCAGGAAAAAGCAAAAAATTTCAGAATTGCACCTTGCAATGCGGAGAAATTACTGTTTGTGCATTTACAATATTCACTGATTTTTGCCATTGAAAAACGTCCAGAAATGATTGAAGCAACTGACTGAATGAAAGGAGCTGGCATCTCACTCTCTTTGAATCTTCTTTATCATGCTAAGAGGAGCAGGAAAAAGCAAAAAATTTCAGAATTGCACCTTGCAATGCGGAGAAATTACTGTTTGTGCATTTACAATATTCATTGATTTTTGCCATTGAAAAACGTCCAGAAATAATTGAAGCTACTGACTGAATGAAAGGAGCTGGCATCTCACTCTCTTTGAATCTTCTTTATCATGCTAAGAGGAGCAGGAAAAAGCAAAAAATTTCAGAATTGCAACTTGCAATGCGGAGAAATTACTGTTTGTGCATTTACAATATTCATTGATTTTTGCCATTGAAAAACATCATGTTATTCTTATACCAGAAATGATTGAAGCTAGTGACTGAATGAAAGGAGCTGGCATCTCACTCTCTTTGAATCTTCTTTATCATGCTAAGAGGAGCAGGAAAAAGCAAAAAATTTCAGAATTGCACCTTGCAATGCGGAGAAATTACTGTTTGTGCATTTACAATATTCATTGATTTTTGCCATTGAAAAACGTCCAGAAATGATTGAAGCTACTGACTGAATGAAAGGAGCTGGCATCTCACTTTCTTTGAATCTTCTTTATCATGCTAAGAGGAGCAGGAAAAAGCAAAAAATTTCAGAATTGCACCTTGCAATGCGGAGAAATTACTGTTTGTGCTTTTACAATATTCATTGATTTTTGCCATTGAAAAACATCATGTTATTCATATACCAGAAATGTTTGAAGCTACTGACTGAATGAAAGGAGCTGGCATCTCACTCTCTTTGAATCTTCTTTATCATGCTAAGAGGAGCAGGAAAAAGCAAAAAATTTCAGAATTGCACCTTGCAATGCGGAGAAATTACTGTTTGTGCATTTACAATATTCATTGATTTTTGCCATTGAAAAATGTCCAGAAATGATTGAAGCTGCTGACTGAATGAAAGGAGCTGGCATCTCACTCTCTTTGAATCTTCTTTATCATGCTAAGAGGAGCAGGAAAAAGCAAAAAATTTCAGAATTGCACCTTGCAATGCGGAGAAATTACTGTTTGTGCATTTACAATATTCATTGATTTTTGCCATTGAAAAACATCATGTTATTCATATACCAGAAATGATTGAAGCTACTGACTGAATGAAAGGAGCTGGCATCTCACTCTCTTTGAATCTTCTTTATCATGCTAAGAGGAGCAGGAAAAAGCAAAAAATTTCAGAATTGCACCTTGCAATGCGGAGAAATTACTGTTTGTGCATTTACAATATTCATTGATTTTTGCCATTGAAAAACGTCCAGAAATGATTGAAGCTACTGAATGAATGAAAGGAGCTGGCATCTCACTCTCTTTGAATCTTCTTTATCATGCTAAGAGGAGCAGGAAAAAGCAAAAAATTTCAGAATTGCACCTTGCAATGCGGAGAAATTACTGTTTGTGCATTTACAATATTCATTGATTTTTGCCATTGAAAAACGTCCAGAAATGATTGAAGCTACTGACTGAATGAAAGGAGCTGGCATCTCACTCTCTTTGAATCTTCTTTATCATGCTAAGAGGAGCAGGAAAAAGCAAAAAATTTCAGAATTGCACCTTGCAATGCGGAGAAATTACTGTTTGTGCATTTACAATATTCATTGATTTTTGCCATTGAAAAACATCATGTTATTCATATACCAGAAATGTTTGAAGCTACTGACTGAATGAAAGGAGCTGGCATCTCACTCTCTTTGAATCTTCTTTATCATGCTAAGAGGAGCAGGAAAAAGCAAAAAATTTCAGAATTGCACCTTGCAATGCGGAGAAATTACTGTTTGTGCATTTACAATATTCATTGATTTTTGCCATTGAAAAACGTCCAGAAATGATTGAAGCTACTGACTGAATGAAAGGAGCTGGCATCTCACTCTCTTTGAATCTTCTTTATCATGCTAAGAGGAGCAGGAAAAAGCAAAAAATTTCAGAATTGCACCTTGCAATGCGGAGAAATTACTGTTTGTGCATTTACAATATTCATTGATTTTTGCCATTGAAAAACATCATGTTATTCATATACCAGAAATGATTGAAGCTACTGACTGAATGAAAGGAGCTGGCATCTCGCTCTCTTTGAATCTTCTTTATCATGCTAAGAGGAGCAGGAAAAAGCAAAAAATTTCAGAATTGCACCTTGCAATGCGGAGAAATTACTGTTTGTGCATTTACAATATTCATTGATTTTTGCCATTGAAAAACGTCCAGAAATGATTGAAGCTACTGACTGAATGAAAGGAGCTGGCATCTCACTCTCTTTGAATCTTCTTTATCATGCTAAGAGGAGCAGGAAAAAGCAAAAAATTTCAGAATTGCACCTTGCAATGTGGAGAAATTACTGTTTGTGCATTTACAATATTCATTGATTTTTGCCATTGAAAAACATCATGTTATTCATATACTAGAAATGATTGAAGCTACTGAGTGAATGAAAGGAGCTGGCATCTCACTCTCTTTGAATCTTCTTTATCATGCTAAGAGGAGCAGGAAAAAGCAAAAAATTTCAGAATTGCACCTTGCAATGCGGAGAAATTACTGTTTGTGCATTTACAATATTCATTGATTTTTGCCATTGAAAAACATCATGTTATTCATATACCAGAAATGTTTGAAGCTACTGACTGAATGAAAGGAGCTGGCATCTCACTCTCTTTGAATCTTCTTTATCATGCTAAGAGGAGCAGGAAAAAGCAAAAAATTTCAGAATTGCACCTTGCAATGCGGAGAAATTACTGTTTGTGCATTTACAATATTCATTGATTTTTGCCATTGAAAAACGTCCAGAAATGATTGAAGCTACTGACTGAATGAAAGGAGCTGGCATCTCACTCTCTTTGAATCTTCTTTATCATGCTAAGAGGAGCAGGAAAATGCAAGAAATTTCAGAATTGCACCTTGCAATGCGGAGAAATTACTGTTTGTGCATTTACAATATTCATTGATTTTTGCCATTGAAAAACATCCAGAAATGATTGAAGCTACTGACTGAATGAAAGGAGCTGGCATCTCACTCTCTTTGAATCTTCTTTATCATGCTAAGAGGAGCAGGAAAAAGCCAAAAATTTCAGAATTGCACCTTGCAATGCGGAGAAATTACTGTTTGTGCATTTACAATATTCATTGATTTTTGCCATTGAAAAACATCATGTTATTCATATACCAGAAATGATTGAAGCTACTGACTGAATGAAAGGAGCTGGCATCTCACTCTCTTTGAATCTTCTTTATCATGCAAAGAGGAGCAGGAAAAAGCAAAAAATTTCAGAATTGCACCTTGCAATGCGGAGAAATTACTGTTTGTGCATTTACAATATTCATTGATTTTTGCCATTGAAAAACGTCCAGAAATGATTGAAGCTACTGACTGAATGAAAGGAGCTGGCATCTCACTCTCTTTGAATCTTCTTTATCATGCTAAGAGGAGCAGGAAAAAGCAAAAAATTTCAGAATTGCACCTTGCAATGCGGAGAAATTACTGTTTGTGCATTTACAATATTCACTGATTTTTGCCATTGAAAAACGTCCAGAAATGATTGAAGCAACTGACTGAATGAAAGGAGCTGGCATCTCACTCTCTTTGAATCTTCTTTATCATGCTAAGAGGAGCAGGAAAAAGCAAAAAATTTCAGAATTGCACCTTGCAATGCGGAGAAATTACTGTTTGTGCATTTACAATATTCATTGATTTTTGCCATTGAAAAACGTCCAGAAATAATTGAAGCTACTGACTGAATGAAAGGAGCTGGCATCTCACTCTCTTTGAATCTTCTTTATCATGCTAAGAGGAGCAGGAAAAAGCAAAAAATTTCAGAATTGCAACTTGCAATGCGGAGAAATTACTGTTTGTGCATTTACAATATTCATTGATTTTTGCCATTGAAAAACATCATGTTATTCTTATACCAGAAATGATTGAAGCTAGTGACTGAATGAAAGGAGCTGGCATCTCACTCTCTTTGAATCTTCTTTATCATGCTAAGAGGAGCAGGAAAAAGCAAAAAATTTCAGAATTGCACCTTGCAATGCGGAGAAATTACTGTTTGTGCATTTACAATATTCATTGATTTTTGCCATTGAAAAACGTCCAGAAATGATTGAAGCTACTGACTGAATGAAAGGAGCTGGCATCTCACTTTCTTTGAATCTTCTTTATCATGCTAAGAGGAGCAGGAAAAAGCAAAAAATTTCAGAATTGCACCTTGCAATGCGGAGAAATTACTGTTTGTGCTTTTACAATATTCATTGATTTTTGCCATTGAAAAACATCATGTTATTCATATACCAGAAATGTTTGAAGCTACTGACTGAATGAAAGGAGCTGGCATCTCACTCTCTTTGAATCTTCTTTATCATGCTAAGAGGAGCAGGAAAAAGCAAAAAATTTCAGAATTGCACCTTGCAATGCGGAGAAATTACTGTTTGTGCATTTACAATATTCATTGATTTTTGCCATTGAAAAATGTCCAGAAATGATTGAAGCTGCTGACTGAATGAAAGGAGCTGGCATCTCACTCTCTTTGAATCTTCTTTATCATGCTAAGAGGAGCAGGAAAAAGCAAAAAATTTCAGAATTGCACCTTGCAATGCGGAGAAATTACTGTTTGTGCATTTACAATATTCATTGATTTTTGCCATTGAAAAACATCATGTTATTCATATACCAGAAATGATTGAAGCTACTGACTGAATGAAAGGAGCTGGCATCTCACTCTCTTTGAATCTTCTTTATCATGCTAAGAGGAGCAGGAAAAAGCAAAAAATTTCAGAATTGCACCTTGCAATGCGGAGAAATTACTGTTTGTGCATTTACAATATTCATTGATTTTTGCCATTGAAAAACGTCCAGAAATGATTGAAGCTACTGACTGAATGAAAGGAGCTGGCATCTCACTCTCTTTGAATCTTCTTTATCATGCTAAGAGGAGCAGGAAAAAGCAAAAAATTTCAGAATTGCACCTTGCAATGCGGAGAAATTACTGTTTGTGCATTTACAATATTCATTGATTTTTGCCATTGAAAAACGTCCAGAAATGATTGAAGCTACTGACTGAATGAAAGGAGCTGGCATCTCACTCTCTTTGAATCTTCTTTATCATGCTAAGAGGAGCAGGAAAAAGCAAAAAATTTCAGAATTGCACCTTGCAATGCGGAGAAATTACTGTTTGTGCATTTACAATATTCATTGATTTTTGCCATTGAAAAACATCATGTTATTCATATACCAGAAATGTTTGAAGCTACTGACTGAATGAAAGGAGCTGGCATCTCACTCTCTTTGAATCTTCTTTATCATGCTAAGAGGAGCAGGAAAAAGCAAAAAATTTCAGAATTGCACCTTGCAATGCGGAGAAATTACTGTTTGTGCATTTACAATATTCATTGATTTTTGCCATTGAAAAACGTCCAGAAATGATTGAAGCTACTGACTGAATGAAAGGAGCTGGCATCTCACTCTCTTTGAATCTTCTTTATCATGCTAAGAGGAGCAGGAAAAAGCAAAAAATTTCAGAATTGCACCTTGCAATGCGGAGAAATTACTGTTTGTGCATTTACAATATTCATTGATTTTTGCCATTGAAAAACAACATGTTATTCATATACCAGAAATGATTGAAGCTACTGACTGAATGAAAGGAGCTGGCATCTCGCTCTCTTTGAATCTTCTTTATCATGCTAAGAGGAGCAGGAAAAAGCAAAAAATTTCAGAATTGCACCTTGCAATGCGGAGAAATTACTGTTTGTGCATTTACAATATTCATTGATTTTTGCCATTGAAAAACGTCCAGAAATGATTGAAGCTACTGACTGAATGAAAGGAGCTGGCATCTCACTCTCTTTGAATCTTCTTTATCATGCTAAGAGGAGCAGGAAAAAGCAAAAAATTTCAGAATTGCACCTTGCAATGTGGAGAAATTACTGTTTGTGCATTTACAATATTCATTGATTTTTGCCATTGAAAAACATCATGTTATTCATATACCAGAAATGATTGAAGCTACTGACTGAATGAAGGAGCTGGCATCTCACTCTCTTTGAATCTTCTTTATCATGCTAAGAGGAGCAGGAAAAAGCAAAAAATTTCAGAATTGCACCTTGCAATGCGGAGAAATTACTGTTTGTGCATTTACAATATTCATTGATTTTTGCCATTGAAAAACGTCCAGAAATGATTGAAGCTACTGACTGAATGAAAGGAGCTGGCATCTCACTCTCTTTGAATCTTCTTTATCATGCTAAGAGGAGCAGGAAAAAGCAAAAAATTTCAGAATTGCACCTTGCAATGCGGAGAAATTACTGTTTGTGCATTTACAATATTCATTGATTTTTGCCATTGAAAAACATCATGTTATTCATATACCAGAAATGTTTGAAGCTACTGACTGAATGAAAGGAGCTGGCATCTCACTCTCTTTGAATCTTCTTTATCATGCTAAGAGGAGCAGGAAAAAGCAAAAAATTTCAGAATTGCACCTTGCAATGCGGAGAAATTACTGTTTGTGCATTTACAATATTCATTGATTTTTGCCATTGAAAAACGTCCAGAAATGATTGAAGCTACTGACTGAATGAAAGGAGCTGGCATCTCACTCTCTTTGAATCTTCTTTATCATGCTAAGAGGAGCAGGAAAAAGCAAAAAATTTCAGAATTGCACCTTGCAATGCGGAGAAATTACTGTTTGTGCATTTACAATATTCATTGATTTTTGCCATTGAAAAACGTCCAGAAATGATTGAAGCTACTGACTGAATGAAAGGAGCTGGCATCTCACTCTCTTTGAATCTTCTTTATCATGCTAAGAGGAGCAGGAAAAAGCAAAAAATTTCAGAATTGCAACTTGCAATGCGGAGAAATTACTGTTTGTGCATTTACAATATTCATTGATTTTTGCCATTGAAAAACATCATGTTATTCATATACCAGAAATGATTGAAACTACTGACTGAATGAAAGGAGCTGGCATCTCACTCTCTTTGAATCTTCTTTATCATGCTAAGAGGAGCAGGAAAAAGCAAAAAATTTCAGAATTGCACCTTGCAATGCGGAGAAATTACTGTTTGTGCATTTACAATATTCATTGATTTTTGCCATTGAAAAACGTCCAGAAATGATTGAAGCTACTGACTGAATGAAAGGAGCTGGCATCTCACTCTCTTTGAATCTTCTTTATCATGCTAAGAGGAGCAGGAAAAAGCAAAAAATTTCAGAATTGCACCTTGCAATGCGGAGAAATTACTGTTTGTGCATTTACAATATTCATTGATTTTTGCCATTGAAAAACGTCCAGAAATGATTGAAGCTACTGACTGAATGAAAGGAGCTGGCATCTCACTCTCTTTGAATCTTCTTTATCATGCTAAGAGGAGCAGGAAAAAGCAAAAAATTTCAGAATTGCACCTTGCAATGCGTAGAAATTACTGTTTGTGCATTTACAATATTCATTAATTTTTGCCATTGAAAAACATCATGTTATTCATATCCCAGAAATGTTTGAAGCTACTGACTGAATGAAAGAAGCTGGCATCTCACTCTCTTTGAATCTTCTTTATCATGCTAAGAGGAGCAGGAAAAAGCAAAAAATTTCAGAATTGCACCTTGCAATGCGGAGAAATTACTGTTTGTGCATTTACAATATTCATTGATTTTTGCCATTGAAAAACGTCCAGAAATGATTGAAGCTACTGACTGAATGAAAGGAGCTGGCATCTCACTCTCTTTGAATCTTCTTTATCATGCTAAGAGGAGCAGGAAAAAGCAAAAAATTTCAGAATTGCACCTTGCAATGCGGAGAAATTACTGTTTGTGCATTTACAATATTCATTGATTTTTGCCATTGAAAAACATCATGTTATTCATATACCAGAAATGTTTGAAGCTACTGACTGAATGAAAGGAGCTGGCATCTCACTCTCTTTGAATCTTCTTTATCATGCTAAGAGGAGCAGGAAAAAGCAAAAAATTTCAGAATTGCACCTTGCAATGCGGAGAAATTACTGTTTGTGCATTTACAATATTCATTGATTTTTGCCATTGAAAAACGTCCAGAAATGATTGAAGCTACTGACTGAATGAAAGGAGCTGGCATCTCACTCTCTTTGAATCTTCTTTATCATGCTAAGAGGAGCAGGAAAATGCAAGAAATTTCAGAATTGCACCTTGCAATGCGGAGAAATTACTGTTTGTGCATTTACAATATTCATTGATTTTTGCCATTGAAAAACATCCAGAAATGATTGAAGCTACTGACTGAATGAAAGGAGCTGGCATCTCACTCTCTTTGAATCTTCTTTATCATGCTAAGAGGAGCAGGAAAAAGCCAAAAATTTCAGAATTGCACCTTGCAATGCGGAGAAATTACTGTTTGTGCATTTACAATATTCATTGATTTTTGCCATTGAAAAACATCATGTTATTCATATACCAGAAATGATTGAAGCTACTGACTGAATGAAAGGAGCTGGCATCTCACTCTCTTTGAATCTTCTTTATCATGCAAAGAGGAGCAGGAAAAAGCAAAAAATTTCAGAATTGCACCTTGCAATGCGGAGAAATTACTGTTTGTGCATTTACAATATTCATTGATTTTTGCCATTGAAAAACGTCCAGAAATGATTGAAGCTACTGACTGAATGAAAGGAGCTGGCATCTCACTCTCTTTGAATCTTCTTTATCATGCTAAGAGGAGCAGGAAAAAGCAAAAAATTTCAGAATTGCACCTTGCAATGCGGAGAAATTACTGTTTGTGCATTTACAATATTCATTGATTTTTGCCATTGAAAAACGTCCAGAAATGATTGAAGCAACTGACTGAATGAAAGGAGCTGGCATCTCACTCTCTTTGAATCTTCTTTATCATGCTAAGAGGAGCAGGAAAAAGCAAAAAATTTCAGAATTGCACCTTGCAATGCGGAGAAATTACTGTTTGTGCATTTACAATATTCATTGATTTTTGCCATTGAAAAACGTCCAGAAATAATTGAAGCTACTGACTGAATGAAAGGAGCTGGCATCTCACTCTCTTTGAATCTTCTTTATCATGCTAAGAGGAGCAGGAAAAAGCAAAAAATTTCAGAATTGCACCTTGCAATGCGGAGAAATTACTGTTTGTGCATTTACAATATTCATTGATTTTTGCCATTGAAAAACATCATGTTATTCATATACCAGAAATGTTTGAAGCTACTGACTGAATGAAAGGAGCTGGCATCTCACTCTCTTTGAATCTTCTTTATCATGCTAAGAGGAGCAGGAAAAAGCAAAAAATTTCAGAATTGCACCTTGCAATGCGGAGAAATTACTGTTTGTGCATTTACAATATTCATTGATTTTTGCCATTGAAAAACGTCCAGAAATGATTGAAGCTACTGACTGAATGAAAGGAGCTGGCATCTCACTCTCTTTGAATCTTCTTTATCATGCTAAGAGGAGCAGGAAAAAGCAAAAAATTTCAGAATTGCACCTTGCAATGCGGAGAAATTACTGTTTGTGCATTTACAATATTCATTGATTTTTGCCATTGAAAAACATCATGTTATTCATATACCAGAAATGATTGAAGCTACTGACTGAATGAAAGGAGCTGGCATCTCGCTCTCTTTGAATCTTCTTTATCATGCTAAGAGGAGCAGGAAAAAGCAAAAAATTTCAGAATTGCACCTTGCAATGCGGAGAAATTACTGTTTGTGCATTTACAATATTCATTGATTTTTGCCATTGAAAAACGTCCAGAAATGATTGAAGCTACTGACTGAATGAAAGGAGCTGGCATCTCACTCTCTTTGAATCTTCTTTATCATGCTAAGAGGAGCAGGAAAAAGCAAAAAATTTCAGAATTGCACCTTGCAATGTGGAGAAATTACTGTTTGTGCATTTACAATATTCATTGATTTTTGCCATTGAAAAACATCATGTTATTCATATACCAGAAATGATTGAAGCTACTGACTGAATGAAGGAGCTGGCATCTCACTCTCTTTGAATCTTCTTTATCATGCTAAGAGGAGCAGGAAAAAGCAAAAAATTTCAGAATTGCACCTTGCAATGCGGAGAAATTACTGTTTGTGCATTTACAATATTCATTGATTTTTGCCATTGAAAAACGTCCAGAAATGATTGAAGCTACTGACTGAATGAAAGGAGCTGGCATCTCACTCTCTTTGAATCTTCTTTATCATGCTAAGAGGAGCAGGAAAAAGCAAAAAATTTCAGAATTGCACCTTGCAATGCGGAGAAATTACTGTTTGTGCATTTACAATATTCATTGATTTTTGCCATTGAAAAACATCATGTTATTCATATACCAGAAATGTTTGAAGCTACTGACTGAATGAAAGGAGCTGGCATCTCACTCTCTTTGAATCTTCTTTATCATGCTAAGAGGAGCAGGAAAAAGCAAAAAATTTCAGAATTGCACCTTGCAATGCGGAGAAATTACTGTTTGTGCATTTACAATATTCATTGATTTTTGCCATTGAAAAACGTCCAGAAATGATTGAAGCTACTGACTGAATGAAAGGAGCTGGCATCTCACTCTCTTTGAATCTTCTTTATCTTGCTAAGAGGAGCAGGAAAAAGCAAAAAATTTCAGAATTGCACCTTGCAATGCGGAGAAATTACTGTTTGTGCATTTACAATATTCATTGATTTTTGCCATTGAAAAACGTCCAGAAATGATTGAAGCTACTGACTGAATGAAAGGAGCTGGCATCTCACTCTCTTTGAATCTTCTTTATCATGCTAAGAGGAGCAGGAAAAAGCAAAAAATTTCAGAATTGCAACTTGCAATGCGGAGAAATTACTGTTTGTGCATTTACAATATTCATTGATTTTTGCCATTGAAAAACATCATGTTATTCATATACCAGAAATGATTGAAGCTACTGACTGAATGAAAGGAGCTGGCATCTCACTCTCTTTGAATCTTCTTTATCATGCTAAGAGGAGCAGGAAAAAGCAAAAAATTTCAGAATTGCACCTTGCAATGCGGAGAAATTACTGTTTGTGCATTTACAATATTCATTGATTTTTGCCATTGAAAAACGTCCAGAAATGATTGAAGCTACTGACTGAATGAAAGGAGCTGGCATCTCACTCTCTTTGAATCTTCTTTATCATGCTAAGAGGAGCAGGAAAAAGCAAAAAATTTCAGAATTGCACCTTGCAATACGGAGAAATTACTGTTTGTGCATTTACAATATTCATTGATTTTTGCCATTGAAAAACGTCCAGAAATGATTGAAGCTACTGACTGAATGAAAGGAGCTGGCATCTCACTCTCTTTGAATCTTCTTTATCATGCTAAGAGGAGCAGGAAAAAGCAAAAAATTTCAGAATTGCACCTTGCAATGCGTAGAAATTACTGTTTGTGCATTTACAATATTCATTAATTTTTGCCATTGAAAAACATCATGTTATTCATATCCCAGAAATGTTTGAAGCTACTGACTGAATGAAAGAAGCTGGCATCTCACTCTCTTTGAATCTTCTTTATCATGCTAAGAGGAGCAGGAAAAAGCAAAAAATTTCAGAATTGCACCTTGCAATGCGGAGAAATTACTGTTTGTGCATTTACAATATTCATTGATTTTTGCCATTGAAAAACGTCCAGAAATGATTGAAGCTACTGACTGAATGAAAGGAGCTGGCATCTCACTCTCTTTGAATCTTCTTTATCATGCTAAGAGGAGCAGGAAAAAGCAAAAAATTTCAGAATTGCACCTTGCAATGCGGAGAAATTACTGTTTGTGCATTTACAATATTCATTGATTTTTGCCATTGAAAAACATCATGTTATTCATATACCAGAAATGTTTGAAGCTACTGACTGAATGAAAGGAGCTGGCATCTCACTCTCTTTGAATCTTCTTTATCATGCTAAGAGGAGCAGGAAAAAGCAAAAAATTTCAGAATTGCACCTTGCAATGCGGAGAAATTACTGTTTGTGCATTTACAATATTCATTGATTTTTGCCATTGAAAAACGTCCAGAAATGATTGAAGCTACTGACTGAATGAAAGGAGCTGGCATCTCACTCTCTTTGAATCTTCTTTATCATGCTAAGAGGAGCAGGAAAATGCAAGAAATTTCAGAATTGCACCTTGCAATGCGGAGAAATTACTGTTTGTGCATTTACAATATTCATTGATTTTTGCCATTGAAAAACATCCAGAAATGATTGAAGCTACTGACTGAATGAAAGGAGCTGGCATCTCACTCTCTTTGAATCTTCTTTATCATGCTAAGAGGAGCAGGAAAAAGCCAAAAATTTCAGAATTGCACCTTGCAATGCGGAGAAATTACTGTTTGTGCATTTACAATATTCATTGATTTTTGCCATTGAAAAACATCATGTTATTCATATACCAGAAATGATTGAAGCTACTGACTGAATGAAAGGAGCTGGCATCTCACTCTCTTTGAATCTTCTTTATCATGCAAAGAGGAGCAGGAAAAAGCAAAAAATTTCAGAATTGCACCTTGCAATGCGGAGAAATTACTGTTTGTGCATTTACAATATTCATTGATTTTTGCCATTGAAAAACGTCCAGAAATGATTGAAGCTACTGACTGAATGAAAGGAGCTGGCATCTCACTCTCTTTGAATCTTCTTTATCATGCTAAGAGGAGCAGGAAAAAGCAAAAAATTTCAGAATTGCACCTTGCAATGCGGAGAAATTACTGTTTGTGCATTTACAATATTCATTGATTTTTGCCATTGAAAAACGTCCAGAAATGATTGAAGCAACTGACTGAATGAAAGGAGCTGGCATCTCACTCTCTTTGAATCTTCTTTATCATGCTAAGAGGAGCAGGAAAAAGCAAAAAATTTCAGAATTGCACCTTGCAATGCGGAGAAATTACTGTTTGTGCATTTACAATATTCATTGATTTTTGCCATTGAAAAACGTCCAGAAATAATTGAAGCTACTGACTGAATGAAAGGAGCTGGCATCTCACTCTCTTTGAATCTTCTTTATCATGCTAAGAGGAGCAGGAAAAAGCAAAAAATTTCAGAATTGCAACTTGCAATGCGGAGAAATTACTGTTTGTGCATTTACAATATTCATTGATTTTTGCCATTGAAAAACATCATGTTATTCATATACCAGAAATGATTGAAGCTACTGACTGAATGAAAGGAGCTGGCATCTCACTCTCTTTGAATCTTCTTTATCATGCTAAGAGGAGCAGGAAAAAGCAAAAAATTTCAGAATTGCACCTTGCAATGCGGAGAAATTACTGTTTGTGCATTTACAATATTCATTGATTTTTGCCATTGAAAAACGTCCAGAAATGATTGAAGCTACTGACTGAATGAAAGGAGCTGGCATCTCACTCTCTTTGAGTCTTCTTTATCATGCTAAGAGGAGCAGGAAAAAGCAAAAAATTTCAGAATTGCACCTTGCAATGCGGAGAAATTACTGTTTGTGCTTTTACAATATTCATTGATTTTTGCCATTGAAAAACATCATGTTATTCATATACCAGAAATGTTTGAAGCTACTGACTGAATGAAAGGAGCTGGCATCTCACTCTCTTTGAATCTTCTTTATCATGCTAAGAGGAGCAGGAAAAAGCAAAAAATTTCAGAATTGCACCTTGCAATGCGGAGAAATTACTGTTTGTGCATTTACAATATTCATTGATTTTTGCCATTGAAAAATGTCCAGAAATGATTGAAGCTGCTGACTGAATGAAAGGAGCTGGCATCTCACTCTCTTTGAATCTTCTTTATCATGCTAAGAGGAGCAGGAAAAAGCAAAAAATTTCAGAATTGCACCTTGCAATGCGGAGAAATTACTGTTTGTGCATTTACAATATTCATTGATTTTTGCCATTGAAAAACATCATGTTATTCATATACCAGAAATGATTGAAGCTACTGACTGAATGAAAGGAGCTGGCATCTCACTCTCTTTGAATCTTCTTTATCATGCTAAGAGGAGCAGGAAAAAGCAAAAAATTTCAGAATTGCACCTTGCAATGCGGAGAAATTACTGTTTGTGCATTTACAATATTCATTGATTTTTGCCATTGAAAAACGTCCAGAAATGATTGAAGCTACTGACTGAATGAAAGGAGCTGGCATCTCACTCTCTTTGAATCTTCTTTATCATGCTAAGAGGAGCAGGAAAAAGCAAAAAATTTCAGAATTGCACCTTGCAATGCGGAGAAATTACTGTTTGTGCATTTACAATATTCATTGATTTTTGCCATTGAAAAACGTCCAGAAATGATTGAAGCTACGGACTGAATGAAAGGAGCTGGCATCTCACTCTCTTTGAATCTTCTTTATCATGCTAAGAGGAGCAGGAAAAAGCAAAAAATTTCAGAATTGCACCTTGCAATGCGGAGAAATTACTGTTTGTGCATTTACAATATTCATTGATTTTTGCCATTGAAAAACATCATGTTATTCATATACCAGAAATGATTGAAGCTACTGACTGAATGAAAGGAGCTGGCATCTCGCTCTCTTTGAATCTTCTTTATCATGCTAAGAGGAGCAGGAAAAAGCAAAAAATTTCAGAATTGCACCTTGCAATGCGGAGAAATTACTGTTTGTGCATTTACAATATTCATTGATTTTTGCCATTGAAAAACGTCCAGAAATGATTGAAGCTGCTGACTGAATGAAAGGAGCTGGCATCTCACTCTCTTTGAATCTTCTTTATCATGCTAAGAGGAGCAGGAAAAAGCAAAAAATTTCAGAATTGCACCTTGCAATGTGGAGAAATAACTGTTTGTGCATTTACAATATTCATTGATTTTTGCCATTGAAAAACACCATGTTATTCATATACCAGAAATGATTGAAGCTACTGACTGAATGAAAGGAGCTGGCATCTCACTCTCTTTGAATCTTCTTTATCATGCTAAGAGGAGCAGGAAAAAGCAAAAAATTTCAGAATTGCACCTTGCAATGCGGAGAAATTACTGTTTGTGCATTTACAATATTCATTGATTTTTGCCATTGAAAAACGTCCAGAAATGATTGAAGCTACTGACTGAATGAATGGAGCTGGCATCTCACTCTCTTTGAATCTTCTTTATCATGCTAAGAGGAGCAGGAAAAAGCAAAAAATTTCAGAATTGCACCTTGCAATGCGGAGAAATTACTGTTTGTGCATTTACAATATTCATTGATTTTTGCCATTGAAAAACGTCCAGAAATGATTGAAGCTACTGACTGAATGAAAGGAGCTGGCATCTCACTCTCTTTGAATCTTCTTTATCATGCTAAGAGGAGCAGGAAAAAGCAAAAAATTTCAGAATTGCAACTTGCAATGCGGAGAAATTACTGTTTGTGCATTTACAATATTCATTGATTTTTGCCATTGAAAAACATCATGTTATTCATATACCAGAAATGATTGAAGCTACTGACTGAATGAAAGGAGCTGGCATCTCACTCTCTTTGAATCTTCTTTATCATGCTAAGAGGAGCAGGAAAAAGCAAAAAATTTCAGAATTGCACCTTGCAATGCGGAGAAATTACTGTTTGTGCATTTACAATATTCATTGATTTTTGCCATTGAAAAACGTCCAGAAATGATTGAAGCAACTGACTGAATGAAAGGAGCTGGCATCTCACTCTCTTTGAATCTTCTTTATCATGCTAAGAGGAGCAGGAAAAAGCAAAAAATTTCAGAATTGCACCTTGCAATGCGGAGAAATTACTGTTTGTGCATTTACAATATTCATTGATTTTTGCCATTGAAAAACGTCCAGAAATAATTGAAGCTACTGACTGAATGAAAGGAGCTGGCATCTCACTCTCTTTGAATCTTCTTTATCATGCTAAGAGGAGCAGGAAAAAGCAAAAAATTTCAGAATTGCAACTTGCAATGCGGAGAAATTACTGTTTGTGCATTTACAATATTCATTGATTTTTGCCATTGAAAAACATCATGTTATTCATATACCAGAAATGATTGAAGCTACTGACTGAATGAAAGGAGCTGGCATCTCACTCTCTTTGAATCTTCTTTATCATGCTAAGAGGAGCAGGAAAAAGCAAAAAATTTCAGAATTGCACCTTGCAATGCGGAGAAATTACTGTTTGTGCATTTACAATATTCATTGATTTTTGCCATTGAAAAACGTCCAGAAATGATTGAAGCTACTGACTGAATGAAAGGAGCTGGCATCTCACTCTCTTTGAGTCTTCTTTATCATGCTAAGAGGAGCAGGAAAAAGCAAAAAATTTCAGAATTGCACCTTGCAATGCGGAGAAATTACTGTTTGTGCTTTTACAATATTCATTGATTTTTGCCATTGAAAAACATCATGTTATTCATATACCAGAAATGTTTGAAGCTACTGACTGAATGAAAGGAGCTGGCATCTCACTCTCTTTGAATCTTCTTTATCATGCTAAGAGGAGCAGGAAAAAGCAAAAAATTTCAGAATTGCACCTTGCAATGCGGAGAAATTACTGTTTGTGCATTTACAATATTCATTGATTTTTGCCATTGAAAAATGTCCAGAAATGATTGAAGCTGCTGACTGAATGAAAGGAGCTGGCATCTCACTCTCTTTGAATCTTCTTTATCATGCTAAGAGGAGCAGGAAAAAGCAAAAAATTTCAGAATTGCACCTTGCAATGCGGAGAAATTACTGTTTGTGCATTTACAATATTCATTGATTTTTGCCATTGAAAAACATCATGTTATTCATATACCAGAAATGATTGAAGCTACTGACTGAATGAAAGGAGCTGGCATCTCACTCTCTTTGAATCTTCTTTATCATGCTAAGAGGAGCAGGAAAAAGCAAAAAATTTCAGAATTGCACCTTGCAATGCGGAGAAATTACTGTTTGTGCATTTACAATATTCATTGATTTTTGCCATTGAAAAACGTCCAGAAATGATTGAAGCTACTGACTGAATGAAAGGAGCTGGCATCTCACTCTCTTTGAATCTTCTTTATCATGCTAAGAGGAGCAGGAAAAAGCAAAAAATTTCAGAATTGCACCTTGCAATGCGGAGAAATTACTGTTTGTGCATTTACAATATTCATTGATTTTTGCCATTGAAAAACGTCCAGAAATGATTGAAGCTACGGACTGAATGAAAGGAGCTGGCATCTCACTCTCTTTGAATCTTCTTTATCATGCTAAGAGGAGCAGGAAAAAGCAAAAAATTTCAGAATTGCACCTTGCAATGCGGAGAAATTACTGTTTGTGCATTTACAATATTCATTGATTTTTGCCATTGAAAAACATCATGTTATTCATATACCAGAAATGATTGAAGCTACTGACTGAATGAAAGGAGCTGGCATCTCGCTCTCTTTGAATCTTCTTTATCATGCTAAGAGGAGCAGGAAAAAGCAAAAAATTTCAGAATTGCACCTTGCAATGCGGAGAAATTACTGTTTGTGCATTTACAATATTCATTGATTTTTGCCATTGAAAAACGTCCAGAAATGATTGAAGCTGCTGACTGAATGAAAGGAGCTGGCATCTCACTCTCTTTGAATCTTCTTTATCATGCTAAGAGGAGCAGGAAAAAGCAAAAAATTTCAGAATTGCACCTTGCAATGTGGAGAAATAACTGTTTGTGCATTTACAATATTCATTGATTTTTGCCATTGAAAAACACCATGTTATTCATATACCAGAAATGATTGAAGCTACTGACTGAATGAAAGGAGCTGGCATCTCACTCTCTTTGAATCTTCTTTATCATGCTAAGAGGAGCAGGAAAAAGCAAAAAATTTCAGAATTGCACCTTGCAATGCGGAGAAATTACTGTTTGTGCATTTACAATATTCATTGATTTTTGCCATTGAAAAACGTCCAGAAATGATTGAAGCTACTGACTGAATGAATGGAGCTGGCATCTCACTCTCTTTGAATCTTCTTTATCATGCTAAGAGGAGCAGGAAAAAGCAAAAAATTTCAGAATTGCACCTTGCAATGCGGAGAAATTACTGTTTGTGCATTTACAATATTCATTGATTTTTGCCATTGAAAAACGTCCAGAAATGATTGAAGCTACTGACTGAATGAAAGGAGCTGGCATCTCACTCTCTTTGAATCTTCTTTATCATGCTAAGAGGAGCAGGAAAAAGCAAAAAATTTCAGAATTGCAACTTGCAATGCGGAGAAATTACTGTTTGTGCATTTACAATATTCATTGATTTTTGCCATTGAAAAACATCATGTTATTCATATACCAGAAATGATTGAAGCTACTGACTGAATGAAAGGAGCTGGCATCTCACTCTCTTTGAATCTTCTTTATCATGCTAAGAGGAGCAGGAAAAAGCAAAAAATTTCAGAATTGCACCTTGCAATGCGGAGAAATTACTGTTTGTGCATTTACAATATTCATTGATTTTTGCCATTGAAAAACGTCCAGAAATGATTGAAGCTACTGACTGAATGAAAGGAGCTGGCATCTCACTCTCTTTGAATCTTCTTTATCATGCTAAGAGGAGCAGGAAAAAGCAAAAAATTTCAGAATTGCACCTTGCAATGCGGAGAAATTACTGTTTGTGCTTTTACAATATTCATTGATTTTTGCCATTGAAAAACATCATGTTATTCATATACCAGAAATGTTTGAAGCTACTGACTGAATGAAAGGAGCTGGCATCTCACTCTCTTTGAATCTTCTTTATCATGCTAAGAGGAGCAGGAAAAAGCAAAAAATTTCAGAATTGCACCTTGCAATGCGGAGAAATTACTGTTTGTGCATTTACAATATTCATTGATTTTTGCCATTGAAAAACGTCCAGAAATGATTGAAGCTACTGACTGAATGAAAGGAGCTGGCATCTCACTCTCTTTGAATCTTCTTTATCATGCTAAGAGGAGCAGGAAAAAGCAAAAAATTTCAGAATTGCACCTTGCAATGCGGAGAAATTACTGTTTGTGCATTTACAATATTCATTGATTTTTGCCATTGAAAAACGTCCAGAAATGATTGAAGCTACTGACTGAATGAAAGGAGCTGGCATCTCACTCTCTTTGAATCTTCTTTATCATGCTAAGAGGAGCAGGAAAAATCAAAAAATTTCAGAATTGCACCTTGCAATGCGGAGAAATTACTGTTTGTGCTTTTACAATATTCATTGATTTTTGCCATTGAAAAACATCATGTTATTCATATACCAGAAATGTTTGAAGCTACTGACTGAATGAAAGGAGCTGGCATCTCACTCTCTTTGAATCTTCTTTATCATGCTAAGAGGAGCAGGAAAAAGCAAAAAATTTCAGAATTGCACCTTGCAATGCGGAGAAATTACTGTTTGTGCATTTACAATATTCATTGATTTTTGCCATTGAAAAACGTCCAGAAATGATTGAAGCTACTGACTGAATGAAAGGAGCTGGCATCTCACTCTCTTTGAATCTTCTTTATCATGCTAAGAGGAGCAGGAAAAAGCAAAAAATTTCAGAATTGCACCTTGCAATGCGGAGAAATTACTGTTTGTGCATTTACAATATTCATTGATTTTTGCCATTGAAAAACGTCCAGAAATGATTGAAGCTACTGACTGAATGAAAGGAGCTGGCATCTCACTCTCTTTGAATCTTCTTTATCATGCTAAGAGGAGCAGGAAAAAGCAAAAAATTTCAGAATTGCAACTTGCAATGCGGAGAAATTACTGTTTGTGCATTTACAATATTCATTGATTTTTGCCATTGAAAAACATCATGTTATTCATATACCAGAAATGATTGAAGCTACTGACTGAATGAAAGGAGCTGGCATCTCACTCTCTTTGAATCTTCTTTATCATGCTAAGAGGAGCAGGAAAAAGCAAAAAATTTCAGAATTGCACCTTGCAATGCGGAGAAATTACTGTTTGTGCATTTACAATATTCATTGATTTTTGCCATTGAAAAACGTCCAGAAATGATTGAAGCTACTGACTGAATGAAAGGAGCTGGCATCTCACTCTCTTTGAATCTTTTTTATCATGCTAAGAGGAGCAGGAAAAAGCAAAAAATTTCAGAATTGCATCTTGCAATGCGGAGAAATTACTGTTTGTGCATTTACAATATTCATTGATTTTTGCCATTGAAAAACGTCCAGAAATGATTGAAGCTACTGACTGAATGAAAGGAGCTGGCATCTCACTCTCTTTGAATCTTCTTTATCATGCAAAGAGGAGCAGGAAAAAGCAAAAAATTTCAGAATTGCACCTTGCAATGCGGAGAAATTACTGTTTGTGCATTTACAATATTCATTGATTTTTGCCATTGAAAAACGTCCAGAAATGATTGAAGCTACTGACTGAATGAAAGGAGCTGGCATCTCACTCTCTTTGAATCTTCTTTATCATGCTAAGAGGAGCAGGAAAAAGCAAAAAATTTCAGAATTGCACCTTGCAATGCGGAGAAATTACTGTTTGTGCATTTACAATATTCATTGATTTTTGCCATTGAAAAACGTCCAGAAATGATTGAAGCAACTGACTGAATGAAAGGAGCTGGCATCTCACTCTCTTTGAATCTTCTTTATCATGCTAAGAGGAGCAGGAAAAAGCAAAAAATTTCAGAATTGCACCTTGCAATGCGGAGAAATTACTGTTTGTGCATTTACAATATTCATTGATTTTTGCCATTGAAAAACGTCCAGAAATAATTGAAGCTACTGACTGAATGAAAGGAGCTGGCATCTCACTCTCTTTGAATCTTCTTTATCATGCTAAGAGGAGCAGGAAAAAGCAAAAAATTTCAGAATTGCAACTTGCAATGCGGAGAAATTACTGTTTGTGCATTTACAATATTCATTGATTTTTGCCATTGAAAAACATCATGTTATTCATATACCAGAAATGATTGAAGCTACTGACTGAATGAAAGGAGCTGGCATCTCACTCTCTTTGAATCTTCTTTATCATGCTAAGAGGAGCAGGAAAAAGCAAAAAATTTCAGAATTGCACCTTGCAATGCGGAGAAATTACTGTTTGTGCATTTACAATATTCATTGATTTTTGCCATTGAAAAACGTCCAGAAATGATTGAAGCTACTGACTGAATGAAAGGAGCTGGCATCTCACTCTCTTTGAGTCTTCTTTATCATGCTAAGAGGAGCAGGAAAAAGCAAAAAATTTCAGAATTGCACCTTGCAATGCGGAGAAATTACTGTTTGTGCTTTTACAATATTCATTGATTTTTGCCATTGAAAAACATCATGTTATTCATATACCAGAAATGTTTGAAGCTACTGACTGAATGAAAGGAGCTGGCATCTCACTCTCTTTGAATCTTCTTTATCATGCTAAGAGGAGCAGGAAAAAGCAAAAAATTTCAGAATTGCACCTTGCAATGCGGAGAAATTACTGTTTGTGCATTTACAATATTCATTGATTTTTGCCATTGAAAAATGTCCAGAAATGATTGAAGCTGCTGACTGAATGAAAGGAGCTGGCATCTCACTCTCTTTGAATCTTCTTTATCATGCTAAGAGGAGCAGGAAAAAGCAAAAAATTTCAGAATTGCACCTTGCAATGCGGAGAAATTACTGTTTGTGCATTTACAATATTCATTGATTTTTGCCATTGAAAAACATCATGTTATTCATATACCAGAAATGATTGAAGCTACTGACTGAATGAAAGGAGCTGGCATCTCACTCTCTTTGAATCTTCTTTATCATGCTAAGAGGAGCAGGAAAAAGCAAAAAATTTCAGAATTGCACCTTGCAATGCGGAGAAATTACTGTTTGTGCATTTACAATATTCATTGATTTTTGCCATTGAAAAACGTCCAGAAATGATTGAAGCTACTGACTGAATGAAAGGAGCTGGCATCTCACTCTCTTTGAATCTTCTTTATCATGCTAAGAGGAGCAGGAAAAAGCAAAAAATTTCAGAATTGCACCTTGCAATGCGGAGAAATTACTGTTTGTGCATTTACAATATTCATTGATTTTTGCCATTGAAAAACGTCCAGAAATGATTGAAGCTACGGACTGAATGAAAGGAGCTGGCATCTCACTCTCTTTGAATCTTCTTTATCATGCTAAGAGGAGCAGGAAAAAGCAAAAAATTTCAGAATTGCACCTTGCAATGCGGAGAAATTACTGTTTGTGCATTTACAATATTCATTGATTTTTGCCATTGAAAAACATCATGTTATTCATATACCAGAAATGATTGAAGCTACTGACTGAATGAAAGGAGCTGGCATCTCGCTCTCTTTGAATCTTCTTTATCATGCTAAGAGGAGCAGGAAAAAGCAAAAAATTTCAGAATTGCACCTTGCAATGCGGAGAAATTACTGTTTGTGCATTTACAATATTCATTGATTTTTGCCATTGAAAAACGTCCAGAAATGATTGAAGCTGCTGACTGAATGAAAGGAGCTGGCATCTCACTCTCTTTGAATCTTCTTTATCATGCTAAGAGGAGCAGGAAAAAGCAAAAAATTTCAGAATTGCACCTTGCAATGTGGAGAAATAACTGTTTGTGCATTTACAATATTCATTGATTTTTGCCATTGAAAAACATCATGTTATTCATATACCAGAAATGATTGAAGCTACTGACTGAATGAAAGGAGCTGGCATCTCACTCTCTTTGAATCTTCTTTATCATGCTAAGAGGAGCAGGAAAAAGCAAAAAATTTCAGAATTGCACCTTGCAATGCGGAGAAATTACTGTTTGTGCATTTACAATATTCATTGATTTTTGCCATTGAAAAACGTCCAGAAATGATTGAAGCTACTGACTGAATGAATGGAGCTGGCATCTCACTCTCTTTGAATCTTCTTTATCATGCTAAGAGGAGCAGGAAAAAGCAAAAAATTTCAGAATTGCACCTTGCAATGCGGAGAAATTACTGTTTGTGCATTTACAATATTCATTGATTTTTGCCATTGAAAAACGTCCAGAAATGATTGAAGCTACTGACTGAATGAAAGGAGCTGGCATCTCACTCTCTTTGAATCTTCTTTATCATGCTAAGAGGAGCAGGAAAAAGCAAAAAATTTCAGAATTGCAACTTGCAATGCGGAGAAATTACTGTTTGTGCATTTACAATATTCATTGATTTTTGCCATTGAAAAACATCATGTTATTCATATACCAGAAATGATTGAAGCTACTGACTGAATGAAAGGAGCTGGCATCTCACTCTCTTTGAATCTTCTTTATCATGCTAAGAGGAGCAGGAAAAAGCAAAAAATTTCAGAATTGCACCTTGCAATGCGGAGAAATTACTGTTTGTGCATTTACAATATTCATTGATTTTTGCCATTGAAAAACGTCCAGAAATGATTGAAGCTACTGACTGAATGAAAGGAGCTGGCATCTCACTCTCTTTGAATCTTCTTTATCATGCTAGGAGGAGCAGGAAAAAGCAAAAAATTTCAGAATTGCACCTTGCAATGCGGAGAAATTACTGTTTGTGCTTTTACAATATTCATTGATTTTTGCCATTGAAAAACATCATGTTATTCATATACCAGAAATGTTTGAAGCTACTGACTGAATGAAAGGAGCTGGCATCTCACTCTCTTTGAATCTTCTTTATCATGCTAAGAGGAGCAGGAAAAAGCAAAAAATTTCAGAATTGCACCTTGCAATGCGGAGAAATTACTGTTTGTGCATTTACAATATTCATTGATTTTTGCCATTGAAAAACGTCCAGAAATGATTGAAGCTACTGACTGAATGAAAGGAGCTGGCATCTCACTCTCTTTGAATCTTCTTTATCATGCTAAGAGGAGCAGGAAAAAGCAAAAAATTTCAGAATTGCACCTTGCAATGCGGAGAAATTACTGTTTGTGCATTTACAATATTCATTGATTTTTGCCATTGAAAAACGTCCAGAAATGATTGAAGCTACTGACTGAATGAAAGGAGCTGGCATCTCACTCTCTTTGAATCTTCTTTATCATGCTAAGAGGAGCAGGAAAAATCAAAAAATTTCAGAATTGCACCTTGCAATGCGGAGAAATTACTGTTTGTGCTTTTACAATATTCATTGATTTTTGCCATTGAAAAACATCATGTTATTCATATACCAGAAATGTTTGAAGCTACTGACTGAATGAAAGGAGCTGGCATCTCACTCTCTTTGAATCTTCTTTATCATGCTAAGAGGAGCAGGAAAAAGCAAAAAATTTCAGAATTGCACCTTGCAATGCGGAGAAATTACTGTTTGTGCATTTACAATATTCATTGATTTTTGCCATTGAAAAACGTCCAGAAATGATTGAAGCTACTGACTGAATGAAAGGAGCTGGCATCTCACTCTCTTTGAATCTTCTTTATCATGCTAAGAGGAGCAGGAAAAAGCAAAAAATTTCAGAATTGCACCTTGCAATGCGGAGAAATTACTGTTTGTGCATTTACAATATTCATTGATTTTTGCCATTGAAAAACGTCCAGAAATGATTGAAGCTACTGACTGAATGAAAGGAGCTGGCATCTCACTCTCTTTGAATCTTCTTTATCATGCTAAGAGGAGCAGGAAAAAGCAAAAAATTTCAGAATTGCAACTTGCAATGCGGAGAAATTACTGTTTGTGCATTTACAATATTCATTGATTTTTGCCATTGAAAAACATCATGTTATTCATATACCAGAAATGATTGAAGCTACTGACTGAATGAAAGGAGCTGGCATCTCACTCTCTTTGAATCTTCTTTATCATGCTAAGAGGAGCAGGAAAAAGCAAAAAATTTCAGAATTGCACCTTGCAATGCGGAGAAATTACTGTTTGTGCATTTACAATATTCATTGATTTTTGCCATTGAAAAACGTCCAGAAATGATTGAAGCTACTGACTGAATGAAAGGAGCTGGCATCTCACTCTCTTTGAATCTTTTTTATCATGCTAAGAGGAGCAGGAAAAAGCAAAAAATTTCAGAATTGCATCTTGCAATGCGGAGAAATTACTGTTTGTGCATTTACAATATTCATTGATTTTTGCCATTGAAAAACGTCCAGAAATGATTGAAGCTACTGACTGAATGAAAGGAGCTGGCATCTCACTCTCTTTGAATCTTCTTTATCATGCTAAGAGGAGCAGGAAAAAGCAAAAAATTTCAGAATTGCACCTTGCAATGCGGAGAAATTACTGTTTGTGCATTTACAATATTCATTGATTTTTGCCATTGAAAAACGTCCAGAAATGATTGAAGCTACTGACTGAATGAAAGGAGCTGGAATCTCACTCTCTTTGAATCTTCTTTTTCATGCTAAGAGGAGCAGGAAAAAGCAAAAAATTTCAGAATTGCAACTTGCAATGCGGAGAAATTACTGTTTGTGCATTTACAATATTCATTGATTTTTGCCATTGAAAAACATCATGTTATTCATATACCAGAAATGATTGAAGCTACTGACTGAATGAAAGGAGCTGGCATCTCACTCTCTTTGAATCTTCTTTATCATGCTAAGAGGAGCAGGAAAAAGCAAAAAATTTCAGAATTGCACCTTGCAATGCGGAGAAATTACTGTTTGTGCATTTACAATATTCATTGATTTTTGCCATTGAAAAACGTCCAGAAATGATTGAAGCTACTGACTGAATGAAAGGAGCTGGCATCTCACTCTCTTTGAATCTTCTTTATCATGCTAAGAGGAGCAGGAAAAAGCAAAAAATTTCAGAATTGCACCTTGCAATGCGGAGAAATTACTGTTTGTGCATTTACAATATTCATTAATTTTTGCCATTGAAAAACATCATGTTATTCATATCCCAGAAATGTTTGAAGCTACTGACTGAATGAAAGAAGCTGGCATCTCACTCTCTTTGAATCTTCTTTATCATGCTAAGAGGAGCAGGAAAAAGCAAAAAATTTCAGAATTGCACCTTGCAATGCGGAGAAATTACTGTTTGTGCATTTACAATATTCATTGATTTTTGCCATTGAAAAACGTCCAGAAATGATTGAAGCTACTGACTGAATGAAAGGAGCTGGCATCTCACTCTCTTTGAATGTTCTTTATCATGCTAAGAGGAGCAGGAAAAAGCAAAAAATTTCAGAATTGCACCTTGCAATGCGGAGAAATTACTGTTTGTGCATTTACAATATTCATTGATTTTTGCCATTGAAAAACATCATGTTATTCATATACCAGAAATGTTTGATGCTACTGACTGAATGAAAGGAGCTGGCATCTCACTCTCTTTGAATCTTCTTTATCATGCTAAGAGGAGCAGGAAAAAGCAAAAAATTTCAGAATTGCACCTTGCAATGCGGAGAAATTACTGTTTGTGCATTTACAATATTCATTGATTTTTGCCATTGAAAAACGTCCAGAAATGATTGAAGCTACTGACTGAATGAAAGGAGCTGGCATCTCACTCTCTTTGAATCTTCTTTATCATGCTAAGAGGAGCAGGAAAATGCAAGAAATTTCAGAATTGCACCTTGCAATGCGGAGAAATTACTGTTTGTGCATTTACAATATTCATTGATTTTTGCCATTGAAAAACATCCAGAAATGATTGAAGCTACTGACTGAATGAAAGGAGCTGGCATCTCACTCTCTTTGAATCTTCTTTATCATGCTAAGAGGAGCAGGAAAAAGCCAAAAATTTCAGAATTGCACCTTGCAATGCGGAGAAATTACTGTTTGTGCATTTACAATATTCATTGATTTTTGCCATTGAAAAACATCATGTTATTCATATACCAGAAATGATTGAAGCTACTGACTGAATGAAAGGAGCTGGCATCTCACTCTCTTTGAATCTTCTTTATCATGCAAAGAGGAGCAGGAAAAAGCAAAAAATTTCAGAATTGCACCTTGCAATGCGGAGAAATTACTGTTTGTGCATTTACAATATTCATTGATTTTTGCCATTGAAAAACGTCCAGAAATGATTGAAGCTACTGACTGAATGAAAGGAGCTGGCATCTCACTCTCTTTGAATCTTCTTTATCATGCTAAGAGGAGCAGGAAAAAGCAAAAAATTTCAGAATTGCACCTTGCAATGCGGAGAAATTACTGTTTGTGCATTTACAATATTCACTGATTTTTGCCATTGAAAAACGTCCAGAAATGATTGAAGCAACTGACTGAATGAAAGGAGCTGGCATCTCACTCTCTTTGAATCTTCTTTATCATGCTAAGAGGAGCAGGAAAAAGCAAAAAATTTCAGAATTGCACCTTGCAATGCGGAGAAATTACTGTTTGTGCATTTACAATATTCATTGATTTTTGCCATTGAAAAACGTCCAGAAATAATTGAAGCTACTGACTGAATGAAAGGAGCTGGCATCTCACTCTCTTTGAATCTTCTTTATCATGCTAAGAGGAGCAGGAAAAAGCAAAAAATTTCAGAATTGCAACTTGCAATGCGGAGAAATTACTGTTTGTGCATTTACAATATTCATTGATTTTTGCCATTGAAAAACATCATGTTATTCATATACCAGAAATGATTGAAGCTACTGACTGAATGAAAGGAGCTGGCATCTCACTCTCTTTGAATCTTCTTTATCATGCTAAGAGGAGCAGGAAAAAGCAAAAAATTTCAGAATTGCACCTTGCAATGCGGAGAAATTACTGTTCGTGCTTTTACAATATTCATTGATTTTTGCCATTGAAAAACATCATGTTATTCATATTCCAGAAATGTTTGAAGCTACTGACTGAATGAAAGGAGCTGGCATCTCACTCTCTTTGAATCTTCTTTATCATGCTAAGAGGAGCAGGAAAAAGCAAAAAATTTCAGAATTGCACCTTGCAATGCGGAGAAATTACTGTTTGTGCATTTACAATATTCATTGATTTTTGCCATTGAAAAATGTCCAGAAATGATTGAAGCTGCTGACTGAATGAAAGGAGCTGGCATCTCACTCTCTTTGAATCTTCTTTATCATGCTAAGAGGAGCAGGAAAAAGCAAAAAATTTCAGAATTGCACCTTGCAATGCGGAGAAATTACTGTTTGTGCATTTACAATATTCATTGATTTTTGCCATTGAAAAACATCATGTTATTCATATACCAGAAATGATTGAAGCTACTGACTGAATGAAAGGAGCTGGCATCTCACTCTCTTTGAATCTTCTTTATCATGCTAAGAGGAGCAGGAAAAAGCAAAAAATTTCAGAATTGCACCTTGCAATGCGGAGAAATTACTGTTTGTGCATTTACAATATTCATTGATTTTTGCCATTGAAAAACGTCCAGAAATGATTGAAGCTACTGACTGAATGAAAGGAGCTGGCATCTCACTCTCTTTGAATCTTCTTTATCATGCTAAGAGGAGCAGGAAAAAGCAAAAAATTTCAGAATTGCACCTTGCAATGCGGAGAAATTACTGTTTGTGCTTTTACAATATTCATTGATTTTTGCCATTGAAAAACATCATGTTATTCATATACCAGAAATGTTTGAAGCTACTGACTGAATGAAAGGAGCTGGCATCTCACTCTCTTTGAATCTTCTTTATCATGCTAAGAGGAGCAGGAAAAAGCAAAAAATTTCAGAATTGCACCTTGCAATGCGGAGAAATTACTGTTTGTGCATTTACAATATTCATTGATTTTTGCCATTGAAAAACGTCCAGAAATGATTGAAGCTACTGACTGAATGAAAGGAGCTGGCATCTCACTCTCTTTGAATCTTCTTTATCATGCTAAGAGGAGCAGGAAAAAGCAAAAAATTTCAGAATTGCAACTTGCAATGCGGAGAAATTACTGTTTGTGCATTTACAATATTCATTGATTTTTGGCATTGAAAAACATCATGTTATTCATATACCAGAAATGATTGAAGCTACTGACTGAATGAAAGGAGCTGGCATCTCACTCTCTTTGAATCTTCTTTATCATGCTAAGAGGAGCAGGAAAAAGCAAAAAATTTCAGAATTGCACCTTGCAATGCGGAGAAATTACTGTTTGTGCATTTACAATATTCATTGATTTTTGCCATTGAAAAACATCATGTTATTCATATACCAGAAATGTTTGAAGCTACTGACTGAATGAAAGGAGCTGGCATCGCACTCTCTTTGAATCTTCTTTATCATGCTAAGAGGAGCAGGAAAAAGCAAAAAATTTCAGAATTGCACCTTGCAATGCGGAGAAATTACTGTTTGTGCTTTTACAATATTCATTGATTTTTGCCATTGAAAAACGTCCAGAAATGATTGAAGCTACTGACTGAATGAAAGGAGCTGGCATCTCACTCTCTTTGAATCTTCTTTATCATGCTAAGAGGAGCAGGAAAATGCAAGAAATTTCAGAATTGCACCTTGCAATGCGGAGAAATTACTGTTTGTGCATTTACAATATTCATTGATTTTTGCCATTGAAAAACATCCAGAAATGATTGAAGCTACTGACTGAATGAAAGGAGCTGGCATCTCACTCTCTTTGAATCTTCTTTATCATGCTAAGAGGAGCAGGAAAAAGCCAAAAATTTCAGAATTGCACCTTGCAATGCGGAGAAATTACTGTTTGTGCATTTACAATATTCATTGATTTTTGCCATTGAAAAACATCATGTTATTCATATACCAGAAATGATTGAAGCTACTGACTGAATGAAAGGAGCTGGCATCTCACTCTCTTTGAATCTTCTTTATCATGCAAAGAGGAGCAGGAAAAATCAAAAAATTTCAGAATTGCACCTTGCAATGCGGAGAAATTACTGTTTGTGCATTTACAATATTCATTGATTTTTGCCATTGAAAAACGTCCAGAAATGATTGAAGCTACTGACTGAATGAAAGGAGCTGGCATCTCACTCTCTTTGAATCTTCTTTATCATGCTAAGAGGAGCAGGAAAAAGCAAAAAATTTCAGAATTGCACCTTGCAATGCGGAGAAATTACTGTTTGTGCATTTACAATATTCACTGATTTTTGCCATTGAAAAACGTCCAGAAATGATTGAAGCAACTGACTGAATGAAAGGAGCTGGCATCTCACTCTCTTTGAATCTTCTTTATCATGCTAAGAGGAGCAGGAAAAAGCAAAAAATTTCAGAATTGCACCTTGCAATGCGGAGAAATTACTGTTTGTGCATTTACAATATTCATTGATTTTTGCCATTGAAAAACGTCCAGAAATAATTGAAGCTACTGACTGAATGAAAGGAGCTGGCATCTCACTCTCTTTGAATCTTATTTATCATGCTAAGAGGAGCAGGAAAAAGCAAAAAATTTCAGAATTGCAACTTGCAATGCGGAGAAATTACTGTTTGTGCATTTACAATATTCATTGATTTTTGCCATTGAAAAACATCATGTTATTCATATACCAGTAATGATTGAAGCTACTGACTGAATGAAAGGAGCTGGAATCTCACTCTCTTTGAATCTTCTTTATCATGCTAAGAGGAGCAGGAAAAAGCAAAAAATTTCAGAATGGCACCTTGCAATGCGGAGAAATTACTGTTTGTGCATTTACAATATTCATTGATTTTTGCCATTGAAAAACGTCCAGAAATGATTGAAGCTACTGACTGAATGAAAGGAGCTGGCATCTCACTCTCTTTGAATCTTCTTTATCATGCTAAGAGGAGCAGGAAAAAGCAAAAAATTTCAGAATTGCACCTTGCAATGCGGAGAAATTACTGTTTGTGCTTTTACAATATTCTTTGATTTTTGCCATTGAAACACATCATGTTATTCATATACCAGAAATGTTTGAAGCTACTGACTGAATGAAAGGAGCTGGCATCTCACTCTCTTTGAATCTTCTTTATCATGCTAAGAGGAGCAGGAAAAAGCAAAACATTTCAGAATTGCACCTTGCAATGCGGAGAAATTACTGTTTGTGCATTTACAATATTCATTGATTTTTGCCATTGAAAAATGTCCAGAAATGATTGAAGCTGCTGACTGAATGAAAGGAGCTGGCATCTCACTCTCTTTGAATCTTCTTTATCATGCTAAGAGGAGCAGGAAAAAGCAAAAAATTTCAGAATTGCACCTTGCAATGCGGAGAAATTACTGTTTGTGCATTTACAATATTCATTGATTTTTGCCATTGAAAAACATCATGTTATTCATATACCAGAAATGATTGAAGCTACTGACTGAATGAAAGGAGCTGGCATCTCACTCTCTTTGAATCTTCTTTATCATGCTAAGAGGAGCAGGAAAAAGCAAAAAATTTCAGAATTGCACCTTGCAATGCGGAGAAATTACTGTTTGTGCATTTACAATATTCATTGATTTTTGCCATTGAAAAACGTCCAGAAATGATTGAAGCTACTGACTGAATGAAAGGAGCTGGCATCTCACTCTCTTTGAATCATCTTTATCATGCTAAGAGGAGCAGGAAAAAGCAAAAAATTTCAGAATTGCACCTTGCAATGCGGAGAAATTACTGTTTGTGCATTTACAATATTCATTGATTTTTGCCATTGAAAAACGTCCAGAAATGATTGAAGCTACTGACTGAATGAAAGGAGCTGGCATCTCACTCTCTTTGAATCTTCTTTATCATGCTAAGAGGAGCAGGAAAAAGCAAAAAATTTCAGAATTGCACCTTGCAATGCGGAGAAATTACTGTTTGTGCATTTACAATATTCATTGATTTTTGCCATTGAAAAACATCATGTTATTCATATACCAGAAATGTTTGAAGCTACTGACTGAATGAAAGGAGCTGGCATCTCACTCTCTTTGAATCTTCTTTATCATGCTAAGAGGAGCAGGAAAAAGCAAAAAATTTCAGAATTGCACCTTGCAATGCGGAGAAATTACTGTTTGTGCATTTACAATATTCATTGATTTTTGCCATTGAAAAATGTCCAGAAATGATTGAAGCTGCTGACTGAATGAAAGGAGCTGGCATCTCACTCTCTTTGAATCTTCTTTATCATGCTAAGAGGAGCAGGAAAAAGCAAAAAATTTCAGAATTGCACCTTGCAATGCGGAGAAATTACTGTTTGTGCATTTACAATATTCATTGATTTTTGCCATTGAAAAACATCATGTTATTCATATACCAGAAATGATTGAAGCTACTGACTGAATGAAAGGAGCTGGCATCTCACTCTCTTTGAATCTTCTTTATCATGCTAAGAGGAGCAGGAAAAAGCAAAAAATTTCAGAATTGCACCTTGCAATGCGGAGAAATTACTGTTTGTGCATTTACAATATTCATTGATTTTTGCCATTGAAAAACGTCCAGAAATGATTGAAGCTACTGACTGAATGAAAGGAGCTGGCATCTCACTCTCTTTGAATCTTCTTTATCATGCTAAGAGGAGCAGGAAAAAGCAAAAAATTTCAGAATTGCACCTTGCAATGCGGAGAAATTACTGTTTGTGCATTTACAATATTCATTGATTTTTGCCATTGAAAAACGTCCAGAAATGATTGAAGCTACTGACTGAATGAAAGGAGCTGGCATCTCACTCTCTTTGAATCTTCTTTATCATGCTAAGAGGAGCAGGAAAAAGCAAAAAATTTCAGAATTGCACCTTGCAATGCGGAGAAATTACTGTTTGTGCATTTACAATATTCATTGATTTTTGCCATTGAAAAACATCATGTTATTCATATACCAGAAATGTTTGAAGCTACTGACTGAATGAAAGGAGCTGGCATCTCACTCTCTTTGAATCTTCTTTATCATGCTAAGAGGAGCAGGAAAAAGCAAAAAATTTCAGAATTACACCTTGCAATGCGGAGAAATTACTGTTTGTGCATTTACAATATTCATTGATTTTTGCCATTGAAAAACGTCCAGAAATGATTGAAGCTACTGACTGAATGAAAGGAGCTGGCATCTCACTCTCTTTGAATCTTCTTTATCATGCTAAGAGGAGCAGGAAAAAGCAAAAAATTTCAGAATTGCACCTTGCAATGCGGAGAAATTACTGTTTGTGCATTTACAATATTCATTGATTTTTGCCATTGAAAAACATCATGTTATTCATATACCAGAAATGATTGAAGCTACTGACTGAATGAAAGGAGCTGGCATCTCGCTCTCTTTGAATCTTCTTTATCATGCTAAGAGGAGCAGGAAAAAGCAAAAAATTTCAGAATTGCACCTTGCAATGCGGAGAAATTACTGTTTGTGCATTTACAATATTCATTGATTTTTGCCATTGAAAAACGTCCAGAAATGATTGAAGCTACTGACTGAATGAAAGGAGCTGGCATCTCACTCTCTTTGAATCTTCTTTATCATGCTAAGAGGAGCAGGAAAAAGCAAAAAATTTCAGAATTGCACCTTGCAATGTGGAGAAATTACTGTTTGTGCATTTACAATATTCATTGATTTTTGCCATTGAAAAACATCGTTATTCATATACCAGAAATGATTGAAGCTACTGACTGAATGAAAGGAGCTGGCATCTCACTCTCTTTGAATCTTCTTTATCATGCTAAGAGGAGCAGGAAAAAGCAAAAAATTTCAGAATTGCACCTTGCAATGCGGAGAAATTACTGTTTGTGCATTTACAATATTCATTGATTTTTGCCATTGAAAAACGTCCAGAAATGATTGAAGCTACTGACTGAATGAAAGGAGCTGGCATCTCACTCTCTTTGAATCTTCTTTATCATGCTAAGAGGAGCAGGAAAAAGCAAAAAATTTCAGAATTGCACCTTGCAATGCGGAGAAATTACTGTTTGTGCTTTTACAATATTCATTGATTTTTGCCATTGAAAAACATCATGTTATTCATATACCAGAAATGTTTGAAGCTACTGACTGAATGAAAGGAGCTGGCATCTCACTCTCTTTGAATCTTCTTTATCATGCTAAGAGGAGCAGGAAAAAGCAAAAAATTTCAGAATTGCAACTTGCAATGCGGAGAAATTACTGTTTGTGCATTTACAATATTCATTGATTTTTGCCATTGAAAAACATCATGTTATTCATATACCAGAAATGATTGAAGCTACTGACTGAATGAAAGGAGCTGGCATCTCACTCTCTTTGAATCTTCTTTATCATGCTAAGAGGAGCAGGAAAAAGCAAAAAATTTCAGAATTGCACCTTGCAATGCGGAGAAATTACTGTTTGTGCATTTACAATATTCATTGATTTTTGCCATTGAAAAACATCATGTTATTCATATACCAGAAATGTTTGAAGCTACTGACTGAATGAAAGGAGCTGGCATCGCACTCTCTTTGAATCTTCTTTATCATGCTAAGAGGAGCAGGAAAAAGCAAAAAATTTCAGAATTGCACCTTGCAATGCGGAGAAATTACTGTTTGTGCTTTTACAATATTCATTGATTTTTGCCATTGAAAAACGTCCAGAAATGATTGAAGCTACTGACTGAATGAAAGGAGCTGGCATCTCACTCTCTTTGAATCTTCTTTATCATGCTAAGAGGAGCAGGAAAATGCAAGAAATTTCAGAATTGCACCTTGCAATGCGGAGAAATTACTGTTTGTGCATTTACAATATTCATTGATTTTTGCCATTGAAAAACATCCAGAAATGATTGAAGCTACTGACTGAATGAAAGGAGCTGGCATCTCACTCTCTTTGAATCTTCTTTATCATGCTAAGAGGAGCAGGAAAAAGCCAAAAATTTCAGAATTGCACCTTGCAATGCGGAGAAATTACTGTTTGTGCATTTACAATATTCATTGATTTTTGCCATTGAAAAACATCATGTTATTCATATACCAGAAATGATTGAAGCTACTGACTGAATGAAAGGAGCTGGCATCTCACTCTCTTTGAATCTTCTTTATCATGCAAAGAGGAGCAGGAAAAAGCAAAGAATTTCAGAATTGCACCTTGCAATGCGGAGAAATTACTGTTTGTGCATTTACAATATTCATTGATTTTTGCCATTGAAAAACGTCCAGAAATGATTGAAGCTACTGACTGAATGAAAGGAGCTGGCATCTCACTCTCTTTGAATCTTCTTTATCATGCTAAGAGGAGCAGGAAAAAGCAAAAAATTTCAGAATTGCACCTTGCAATGCGGAGAAATTACTGTTTGTGCATTTACAATATTCACTGATTTTTGCCATTGAAAAACGTCCAGAAATGATTGAAGCAACTGACTGAATGAAAGGAGCTGGCATCTCACTCTCTTTGAATCTTCTTTATCATGCTAAGAGGAGCAGGAAAAAGCAAAAAATTTCAGAATTGCACCTTGCAATGCGGAGAAATTACTGTTTGTGCATTTACAATATTCATTGATTTTTGCCATTGAAAAACGTCCAGAAATAATTGAAGCTACTGACTGAATGAAAGGAGCTGGCATCTCACTCTCTTTGAATCTTCTTTATCATGCTAAGAGGAGCAGGAAAAAGCAAAAAATTTCAGAATTGCAACTTGCAATGCGGAGAAATTACTGTTTGTGCATTTACAATATTCATTGATTTTTGCCATTGAAAAACATCATGTTATTCATATACCAGTAATGATTGAAGCTACTGACTGAATGAAAGGAGCTGGAATCTCACTCTCTTTGAATCTTCTTTATCATGCTAAGAGGAGCAGGAAAAAGCAAAAAATTTCAGAATGGCACCTTGCAATGCGGAGAAATTACTGTTTGTGCATTTACAATATTCATTGATTTTTGCCATTGAAAAACGTCCAGAAATGATTGAAGCTACTGACTGAATGAAAGGAGCTGGCATCTCACTCTCTTTGAATCTTCTTTATCATGCTAAGAGGAGCAGGAAAAAGCAAAAAATTTCAGAATTGCACCTTGCAATGCGGAGAAATTACTGTTTGTGCTTTTACAATATTCATTGATTTTTGCCATTGAAACACATCATGTTATTCATATACCAGAAATGTTTGAAGCTACTGACTGAATGAAAGGAGCTGGCATCTCACTCTCTTTGAATCTTCTTTATCATGCTAAGAGGAGCAGGAAAAAGCAAAACATTTCAAAATTGCACCTTGCAATGCGGAGAAATTACTGTTTGTGCATTTACAATATTCATTGATTTTTGCCATTGAAAAATGTCCAGAAATGATTGAAGCTGCTGACTGAATGAAAGGAGCTGGCATCTCACTCTCTTTGAATCTTCTTTATCATGCTAAGAGGAGCAGGAAAAAGCAAAAAATTTCAGAATTGCACCTTGCAATGCGGAGAAATTACTGTTTGTGCATTTACAATATTCATTGATTTTTGCCATTGAAAAACATCATGTTATTCATATACCAGAAATGATTGAAGCTACTGACTGAATGAAAGGAGCTGGCATCTCACTCTCTTTGAATCTTCTTTATCATGCTAAGAGGAGCAGGAAAAAGCAAAAAATTTCAGAATTGCACCTTGCAATGCGGAGAAATTACTGTTTGTGCATTTACAATATTCATTGATTTTTGCCATTGAAAAACGTCCAGAAATGATTGAAGCTACTGACTGAATGAAAGGAGCTGGCATCTCACTCTCTTTGAATCTTCTTTATCATGCTAAGAGGAGCAGGAAAAAGCAAAAAATTTCAGAATTGCACCTTGCAATGCGGAGAAATTACTGTTTGTGCATTTACAATATTCATTGATTTTTGCCATTGAAAAACGTCCAGAAATGATTGAAGCTACTGACTGAATGAAAGGAGCTGGCATCTCACTCTCTTTGAATCTTCTTTATCATGCTAAGAGGAGCAGGAAAAAGCAAAAAATTTCAGAATTGCACCTTGCAATGCGGAGAAATTACTGTTTGTGCATTTACAATATTCATTGATTTTTGCCATTGAAAAACATCATGTTATTCATATACCAGAAATGTTTGAAGCTACTGACTGAATGAAAGGAGCTGGCATCTCACTCTCTTTGAATCTTCTTTATCATGCTAAGAGGAGCAGGAAAAAGCAAAAAATTTCAGAATTGCACCTTGCAATGCGGAGAAATTACTGTTTGTGCATTTACAATATTCATTGATTTTTGCCATTGAAAAACGTCCAGAAATGATTGAAGCTACTGACTGAATGAAAGGAGCTGGCATCTCACTCTCTTTGAATCTTCTTTATCATGCTAAGAGGAGCAGGAAAAAGCAAAAAATTTCAGAATTGCACCTTGCAATGCGGAGAAATTACTGTTTGTGCATTTACAATATTCATTGATTTTTGCCATTGAAAAACATCATGTTATTCATATACCAGAAATGATTGAAGCTACTGACTGAATGAAAGGAGCTGGCATCTCGCTCTCTTTGAATCTTCTTTATCATGCTAAGAGGAGCAGGAAAAAGCAAAAAATTTCAGAATTGCACCTTGCAATGCGGAGAAATTACTGTTTGTGCATTTACAATATTCATTGATTTTTGCCATTGAAAAACGTCCAGAAGAGATTGAAGCTACTGACTGAATGAAAGGAGCTGGCATCTCACTCTCTTTGAATCTTCTTTATCATGCTAAGAGGAGCAGGAAAAAGCAAAAAATTTCAGAATTGCACCTTGCAATGTGGAGAAATTACTGTTTGTGCATTTACAATATTCATTGATTTTTGCCATTGAAAAACATCATGTTATTCATATACCAGAAATGATTGAAGCTACTGACTGAATGAAAGGAGCTGGCATCTCACTCTCTTTGAATCTTCTTTATCATGCTAAGAGGAGCAGGAAAAAGCAAAAAATTTCAGAATTGCACCTTGCAATGCGGAGAAATTACTGTTTGTGCATTTACAATATTCATTGATTTTTGCCATTGAAAAACGTCCAGAAATGATTGAAGCTACTGACTGAATGAAAGGAGCTGGCATCTCACTCTCTTTGAATCTTCTTTATCATGCTAAGAGGAGCAGGAAAAAGCAAAAAATTTCAGAATTGCACCTTGCAATGCGGAGAAATTACTGTTTGTGCTTTTACAATATTCATTGATTTTTGCCATTGAAAAACATCATGTTATTCATATACCAGAAATGTTTGAAGCTACTGACTGAATGAAAGGAGCTGGCATCTCACTCTCTTTGAATCTTCTTTATCATGCTAAGAGGAGCAGGAAAAAGCAAAAAATTTCAGAATTGCACCTTGCAATGCGGAGAAATTACTGTTTGTGCATTTACAATATTCATTGATTTTTGCCATTGAAAAACGTCCAGAAATGATTGAAGCTACTGACTGAATGAAAGGAGCTGGCATCTCACTCTCTTTGAATCTTCTTTATCATGCTAAGAGGAGCAGGAAAAAGCAAAAAATTTCAGAATTGCACCTTGCAATGCGGAGAAATTACTGTTTGTGCATTTACAATATTCATTGATTTTTGCCATTGAAAAACGTCCAGAAATGATTGAAGCTACTGACTGAATGAAAGGAGCTGGCATCTCACTCTCTTTGAATCTTCTTTATCATGCTAAGAGGAGCAGGAAAAAGCAAAAAATTTCAGAATTGCAACTTGCAATGCGGAGAAATTACTGTTTGTGCATTTACAATATTCATTGATTTTTGCCATTGAAAAACATCATGTTATTCATATACCAGAAATGATTGAAGCTACTGACTGAATGAAAGGAGCTGGCATCTCACTCTCTTTGAATCTTCTTTATCATGCTAAGAGGAGCAGGAAAAAGCAAAAAATTTCAGAATTGCACCTTGCAATGCGGAGAAATTACTGTTTGTGCATTTACAATATTCATTGATTTTTGCCATTGAAAAACGTCCAGAAATGATTGAAGCTACTGACTGAATGAAAGGAGCTGGCATCTCACTCTCTTTGAATCTTCTTTATCATGCTAAGAGGAGCAGGAAAAAGCAAAAAATTTCAGAATTGCACCTTGCAATGCGGAGAAATTACTGTTTGTGCATTTACAATATTCATTGATTTTTGCCATTGAAAAACGTCCAGAAATGATTGAAGCTACTGACTGAATGAAAGGAGCTGGCATCTCACTCTCTTTGAATCTTCTTTATCATGCTAAGAGGAGCAGGAAAAAGCAAAAAATTTCAGAATTGCACCTTGCAATGCGGAGAAATTACTGTTTGTGCATTTACAATATTCATTAATTTTTGCCATTGAAAAACATCATGTTATTCATATCCCAGAAATGTTTGAAGCTACTGACTGAATGAAAGAAGCTGGCATCTCACTCTCTTTGAATCTTCTTTATCATGCTAAGAGGAGCAGGAAAAAGCAAAAAATTTCAGAATTGCACCTTGCAATGCGGAGAAATTACTGTTTGTGCATTTACAATATTCATTGATTTTTGCCATTGAAAAACGTCCAGAAATGATTGAAGCTACTGACTGAATGAAAGGAGCTGGCATCTCACTCTCTTTGAATCTTCTTTATCATGCTAAGAGGAGCAGGAAAAAGCAAAAAATTTCAGAATTGCACCTTGCAATGCGGAGAAATTACTGTTTGTGCATTTACAATATTCATTGATTTTTGCCATTGAAAAACATCATGTTATTCATATACCAGAAATGTTTGAAGCTACTGACTGAATGAAAGGAGCTGGCATCTCACTCTCTTTGAATCTTCTTTATCATGCTAAGAGGAGCAGGAAAAAGCAAAAAATTTCAGAATTGCACCTTGCAATGCGAAGAAATTACTGTTTGTGCATTTACAATATTCATTGATTTTTGCCATTGAAAAACGTCCAGAAATGATTGAAGCTACTGACTGAATGAAAGGAGCTGGCATCTCACTCTCTTTGAATCTTCTTTATCATGCTAAGAGGAGCAGGAAAATGCAAGAAATTTCAGAATTGCACCTTGCAATGCGGAGAAATTACTGTTTGTGCATTTACAATATTCATTGATTTTTGCCATTGAAAAACATCCAGAAATGATTGAAGCTACTGACTGAATGAAAGGAGCTGGCATCTCACTCTCTTTGAATCTTCTTTATCATGCTAAGAGGAGCAGGAAAAAGCCAAAAATTTCAGAATTGCACCTTGCAATGCGGAGAAATTACTGTTTGTGCATTTACAATATTCATTGATTTTTGCCATTGAAAAACATCATGTTATTCATATACCAGAAATGATTGAAGCTACTGACTGAATGAAAGGAGCTGGCATCTCACTCTCTTTGAATCTTCTTTATCATGCAAAGAGGAGCAGGAAAAAGCAAAAAATTTCAGAATTGCACCTTGCAATGCGGAGAAATTACTGTTTGTGCATTTACAATATTCATTGATTTTTGCCATTGAAAAACGTCCAGAAATGATTGAAGCTACTGACTGAATGAAAGGAGCTGGCATCTCACTCTCTTTGAATCTTCTTTATCATGCTAAGAGGAGCAGGAAAAAGCAAAAAATTTCAGAATTGCACCTTGCAATGCGGAGAAATTACTGTTTGTGCATTTACAATATTCATTGATTTTTGCCATTGAAAAACGTCCAGAAATGATTGAAGCAACTGACTGAATGAAAGGAGCTGGCATCTCACTCTCTTTGAATCTTCTTTATCATGCTAAGAGGAGCAGGAAAAAGCAAAAAATTTCAGAATTGCACCTTGCAATGCGGAGAAATTACTGTTTGTGCATTTACAATATTCATTGATTTTTGCCATTGAAAAACGTCCAGAAATAATTGAAGCTACTGACTGAATGAAAGGAGCTGGCATCTCACTCTCTTTGAATCTTCTTTATCATGCTAAGAGGAGCAGGAAAAAGCAAAAAATTTCAGAATTGCAACTTGCAATGCGGAGAAATTACTGTTTGTGCATTTACAATATTCATTGATTTTTGCCATTGAAAAACATCATGTTATTCATACACCAGAAATGATTGAAGCTACTGACTGAATGAAAGGAGCTGGCATCTCACTCTCTTTGAATCTTCTTTATCATGCTAAGAGGAGCAGGAAAAAGCAAAAAATTTCAGAATTGCACCTTGCAATGCGGAGAAATTACTGTTTGTGCATTTACAATATTCATTGATTTTTGCCATTGAAAAACGTCCAGAAATGATTGAAGCTACTGACTGAATGAAAGGAGCTGGCATCTCACTCTCTTTGAATCTTCTTTATCATGCTAAGAGGAGCAGGAAAAAGCAAAAAATTTCAGAATTGCACCTTGCAATGCGGAGAAATTACTGTTTGTGCTTTTACAATATTCATTGATTTTTGCCATTGAAAAACATCATGTTATTCATATACCAGAAATGTTTGAAGCTACTGACTGAATGAAAGGAGCTGGCATCTCACTCTCTTTGAATCTTCTTTATCATGCTAAGAGGAGCAGGAAAAAGCAAAAAATTTCAGAATTGCACCTTGCAATGCGGAGAAATTACTGTTTGTGCATTTACAATATTCATTGATTTTTGCCATTGAAAAATGTCCAGAAATGATTGAAGCTGCTGACTGAGTGAAAGGAGCTGGCATCTCACTCTCTTTGAATCTTCTTTATCATGCTAAGAGGAGCAGGAAAAAGCAAAAAATTTCAGAATTGCACCTTGCAATGCGGAGAAATTACTGTTTGTGCATTTACAATATTCATTGATTTTTGCTATTGAAAAACATCATGTTATTCATATACCAGAAATGATTGAAGCTACTGACTGAATGAAACGAGCTGGCATCTCACTCTCTTTGAATCTTCTTTATCATGCTAAGAGGAGCAGGAAAAAGCAAAAAATTTCAGAATTGCACCTTGCAATGCGGAGAAATTACTGTTTGTGCATTTACAATATTCATTGATTTTTGCCATTGAAAAACGTCCAGAAATGATTGAAGCTACTGACTGAATGAAAGGAGCTGGCATCTCACTCTCTTTGAATCTTCTTTATCATGCTAAGAGGAGCAGGAAAAAGCAAAAAATTTCAGAATTGCACCTTGCAATGCGGAGAAATTACTGTTTGTGCATTTACAATATTCATTGATTTTTGCCATTGAAAAACGTCCAGAAATGATTGAAGCTACTGACTGAATGAAAGGAGCTGGCATCTCACTCTCTTTGAATCTTCTTTATCATGCTAAGAGGAGCAGGAAAAAGCAAAAAATTTCAGAATTGCACCTTGCAATGCGGAGAAATTACTGTTTGTGCATTTACAATATTCATTGATTTTTGCCTTTGAAAAACATCATGTTATTCATATACCAGAAATGTTTGAAGCTACTGACTGAATGAAAGGAGCTGGCATCTCACTCTCTTTGAATCTTCTTTATCATGCTAAGAGGAGCAGGAAAAAGCAAAAAATTTCAGAATTGCACCTTGCAATGCGGAGAAATTACTGTTTGTGCATTTACAATATTCATTGATTTTTGCCATTGAAAAACATCATGTTATTCATATACCAGAAATGATTGAAGCTACTGACTGAATGAAAGGAGCTGGCATCTCGCTCTCTTTGAATCTTCTTTATCATGCTAAGAGGAGCAGGAAAAAGCAAAAAATTTCAGAATTGCACCTTGCAATGCGGAGAAATTACTGTTTGTGCATTTACAATATTCATTGATTTTTGCCATTGAAAAACGTCCAGAAATGATTGAAGCTACTGACTGAATGAAAGGAGCTGGCATCTCACTCTCTTTGAATCTTCTTTATCATGCTAAGAGGAGCAGGAAAAAGCAAAAAATTTCAGAATTGCACCTTGCAATGTGGAGAAATTACTGTTTGTGCATTTACAATATTCATTGATTTTTGCCATTGAAAAACATCATGTTATTCATATACCAGAAATGATTGAAGCTACTGACTGAATGAAAGGAGCTGGCATCTCACTCTCTTTGAATCTTCTTTATGATGCTAAGAGGAGCAGGAAAAAGCAAAAAATTTCAGAATTGCACCTTGCAATGCGGAGAAATTACTGTTTGTGCATTTACAATATTCATTGATTTTTGCCATTGAAAAACGTCCAGAAATGATTGAAGCTACTGACTGAATGAAAGGAGCTGGCATCTCACTCTCTTTGAATCTTCTTTATCATGCTAAGAGGAGCAGGAAAAAGCAAAAAATTTCAGAATTGCACCTTGCAATGCGGAGAAATTACTGTTTGTGCTTTTACAATATTCATTGATTTTTGCCATTGAAAAACATCATGTTATTCATATACCAGAAATGTTTGAAGCTACTGACTGAATGAAAGGAGCTGGCATCTCACTCTCTTTGAATCTTCTTTATCATGCTAAGAGGAGCAGGAAAAAGCAAAAAATTTCAGAATTGCAACTTGCAATGCGGAGAAATTACTGTTTGTGCATTTACAATATTCATTGATTTTTGCCATTGAAAAACGTCCAGAAATGATTGAAGCTACTGACTGAATGAAAGGAGCTGGCATCTCACTCTCTTTGAATCTTCTTTATCATGCTAAGAGGAGCAGGAAAAAGCAAAAAATTTCAGAATTGCACCTTGCAATGCGGAGAAATTACTGTTTGTGCATTTACAATATTCATTGATTTTTGCCATTGAAAAACGTCCAGAAATGATTGAAGCTACTGACTGAATGAAAGGAGCTGGCATCTCACTCTCTTTGAATCTTCTTTATCATGCTAAGAGGAGCAGGAAAAAGCAAAAAATTTCAGAATTGCAACTTGCAATGCGGAGAAATTACTGTTTGTGCATTTACAATATTCATTGATTTTTGCCATTGAAAAACATCATGTTATTCATATACCAGAAATGATTGAAGCTACTGACTGAATGAAAGGAGCTGGCATCTCACTCTCTTTGAATCTTCTTTATCATGCTAAGAGGAGCAGGAAAAAGCAAAAAATTTCAGAATTGCACCTTGCAATGCGGAGAAATTACTGTTTGTGCATTTACAATATTCATTGATTTTTGCCATTGAAAAACGTCCAGAAATGATTGAAGCTACTGACTGAATGAAAGGAGCTGGCATCTCACTCTCTTTGAATCTTCTTTATCATGCTAAGAGGAGCAGGAAAAAGCAAAAAATTTCAGAATTGCACCTTGCAATGCGGAGAAATTACTGTTTGTGCTTTTACAATATTCATTGATTTTTGCCATTGAAAAACATCATGTTATTCATATACCAGAAATGTTTGAAGCTACTGACTGAATGAAAGGAGCTGGCATCTCACTCTCTTTGAATCTTCTTTATCATGCTAAGAGGAGCAGGAAAAAGCAAAAAATTTCAGAATTGCACCTTGCAATGCGGAGAAATTACTGTTTGTGCATTTACAATATTCATTGATTTTTGCCATTGAAAAACGTCCACTAATGATTGAAGCTACTGACTGAATGAAAGGAGCTGGCATCTCACTCTCTTTGAATCTTCTTTATCATGCTAAGAGGAGCAGGAAAAAGCAAAAAATTTCAGAATTGCACCTTGCAATGCGGAGAAATTACTGTTTGTGCATTTACAATATTCATTGATTTTTGCCATTGAAAAACGTCCAGAAATGATTGAAGCTACTGACTGAATGAAAGGAGCTGGCATCTCACTCTCTTTGAATCTTCTTTATCATGCTAAGAGGAGCAGGAAAAAGCAAAAAATTTCAGAATTGCACCTTGCAATGCGGAGAAATTACTGTTTGTGCATTTACAATATTCATTGATTTTTGCCATTGAAAAACATCATGTTATTCATATACCAGAAATGATTGAAGCTACTGACTGAATGAAAGGAGCTGGCATCTTACTCTCTTTGAATCTTCTTTGTCATGCTAAGAGGAGCAGGAAAAAGCAAAAAATTTCAGAATTGCACCTTGCAATGCGGAGAAATTACTGTTTGAGCATTTACAATATTCATTGATTTTTGCCATTGAAAAACGTCCAGAAATGATTGAAGCTACTGACTGAATGAAAGGAGCTGGCATCTCACTCTCTTTGAATCTTCTTTATCATGCTAAGAGGAGCAGGAAAAAGCAAAAAATTTCAGAATTGCACCTTGCAATGCGGAGAAATTACTGTTTGTGCATTTACAATATTCATTGATTTTTGCCATTGAAAAACGTCCAGAAATGATTGAAGCTACTGAATGAATGAAAGGAGCTGGCATCTCACTCTCTTTGAATCTTCTTTATCATGCTAAGAGGAGCAGGAAAAAGCAAAAAATTTCAGAATTGCACCTTGCAATGCGGAGAAATTACTGTTTGTGCATTTACAATATTCATTGATTTTTGCCATTGAAAAACATCATGTTATTCATATACCAGAAATGTTTGTAGCTACTGACTGAATGAAAGGAGCTGGCATCTCACTCTCTTTGAATCTTCTTTATCATGCTAAGAGGAGCAGGAAAAAGCAAAAAATTTCAGAATTGCACCTTGCAATGCGGAGAAATTACTGTTTGTGCATTTACAATATTCATTGATTTTTGCCATTGAAAAACGTCCAGAAATGATTGAAGCTACTGACTGAATGAAAGGAGCTGGCATCTCACTCTCTTTGAATCTTCTTTATCATGCTAAGAGGAGCAGGAAAAAGCAAAAAATTTCAGAATTGCACCTTGCAATGCGGAGAAATTACTGTTTGTGCATTTACAATATTCATTGATTTTTGCCATTGAAAAACGTCCAGAAATGATTGAAGCTACTGACTGAATGAAAGGAGCTGGCCTCTCACTCTCTTTGAATCTTCTTTATCATGCTAAGAGGAGCAGGAAAAAGCAAAAAATTTCAGAATTGCACCTTGCAATGCGGAGAAATTACTCTTTGTGCATTTACAATATTCATTGATTTTTGCCATTGAAAAACATCATGTTATTCATATACCAGAAATGTTTGAAGCTACTGACTGAATGAAAGGAGCTGGCATCTCACTCTCTTTGAATCTTCTTTATCATGCTAAGAGGAGCAGGAAAAAGCAAAAAATTTCAGAATTGCACCTTGCAATGCGGAGAAATTACTGTTTGTGCATTTACAATATTCATTGATTTTTGCCATTGAAAAACATCATGTTATTCATATACCAGAAATGTTTGAAGCTACTGACTGAATGAAAGGAGCTGGCATCTCACTCTCTTTGAATCTTCTTTATCATGCTAAGAGGAGCAGGAAAAAGCAAAAAATTTCAGAATTGCACCTTGCAATGCGGAGAAATTACTGTTTGTGCATTTACAATATTCATTGATTTTTGCCATTGAAAAACGTCCAGAAATGATTGAAGCTACTGACTGAATGAAAGGAGCTGGCATCTCACTCTCTTTGAATCTTCTTTATCATGCTAAGAGGAGCAGGAAAAAGCAAAAAATTTCAGAATTGCACCTTGCAATGCGGAGAAATTACTGTTTGTGCATTTACAATATTCATTGATTTTTGCCATTGAAAAACATCATGTTATTCATATACCAGAAATGATTGAAGCTACTGACTGAATGAAAGGAGCTGGCATCTCGCTCTCTTTGAATCTTCTTTATCATGCTAAGAGGAGCAGGAAAAAGCAAAAAATTTCAGAATTGCACCTTGCAATGCGGAGAAATTACTGTTTGTGCATTTACAATATTCATTGTTTTTTGCCATTGAAAAACGTCCAGAAATGATTGAAGCTACTGACTGAATGAAAGGAGCTGTCATCTCACTCTCTTTGAATCTTCTTTATCATGCTAAGAGGAGCAGGAAAAAGCAAAAAATTTCAGAATTGCACCTTGCAATGTGGAGAAATTACTGTTTGTGCATTTACAATATTCATTGATTTTTGCCATTGAAAAACATCATGTTATTCATATACCAGAAATGATTGAAGCTACTGACTGAATGAAAGGAGCTGGCATCTCACTCTCTTTGAATCTTCTTTATCATGCTAAGAGGAGCAGGAAAAAGCAAAAAATTTCAGAATTGCACCTTGCAATGCGGAGAAATTACTGTTTGTGCATTTACAATATTCATTGATTTTTGCCATTGAAAAACGTCCAGAAATGATTGAAGCTACTGACTGAATGAAAGGAGCTGGCATCTCACTCTCTTTGAATCTTCTTTATCATGCTAAGAGGAGCAGGAAAAAGCAAAAAAATTTCAGAATTGCACCTTGCAATGCGGAGAAATTACTGTTTGTGCATTTACAATATTCATTGATTTTTGCCATTGAAAAACATCATGTTATTCATATACCAGAAATGATTGAAGCTACTGACTGAATGAAAGGAGCTGGCATCTTACTCTCTTTGAATCTTCTTTGTCATGCTAAGAGGAGCAGGAAAAAGCAAAAAATTTCAGAATTGCACCTTGCAATGCGGAGAAATTACTGTTTGTGCATTTACAATATTCATTGATTTTTGCCATTGAAAAACGTCCAGAAATGATTGAAGCTACTGACTGAATGAAAGGAGCTGGCATCTCACTCTCTTTGAATCTTCTTTATCATGCTAAGAGGAGCAGGAAAAAGCAAAAAATTTCAGAATTGCACCTTGCAATGCGGAGAAATTACTGTTTGTGCATTTACATATTCATTGATTTTTGCCATTGAAAAACGTCCAGAAATGATTGAAGCTACTGACTGAATGAAAGGAGCTGGCATCTCACTCTCTTTGAATCTTGTTTATCATGCTAAGAGGAGCAGGAAAAAGCAAAAAATTTCAGAATTGCACCTTGCAATGCGGAGAAATTACTGTTTGTGCATTTACAGTATTCATTGATTTTTGCCATTGAAAAACATCATGTTATTCATATACCAGAAATGTTTGTAGCTACTGACTGAATGAAAGGAGCTGGCATCTCACTCTCTTTGAATCTTCTTTATCATGCTAAGAGGAGCAGGAAAAAGCAAAAAATTTCAGAATTGCACCTTGCAATGCGGAGAAATTACTGTTTGTGCATTTACAATATTCATTGATTTTTGCCATTGAAAAACGTCCAGAAATGATTGAAGCTACTGACTGAATGAAAGGAGCTGGCATCTCACTCTCTTTGAATCTTCTTTATCATGCTAAGAGGAGCAGGAAAAAGCAAAAAATTTCAGAATTGCACCTTGCAATGTGGAGAAATTACTGTTTGTGCATTTACAATATTCATTGATTTTTGCCATTGAAAAACATCATGTTATTCATATACCAGAAATGATTGAAGCTACTGACTGAATGAAAGGAGCTGGCATCTCACTCTCTTTGAATCTTCTTTATCATGCTAAGAGGAGCAGGAAAAAGCAAAAAATTTCAGAATTGCACCTTGCAATGCGGAGAAATTACTGTTTGTGCATTTACAATATTCATTGATTTTTGCCATTGAAAAACGTCCAGAAATGATTGAAGCTACTGACTGAATGAAAGGAGCTGGCATCTCACTCTCTTTGAATCTTCTTTATCATGCTAAGAGGAGCAGGAAAAAGCAAAAAATTTCAGAATTGCACCTTGCAATGCGGAGAAATTACTGTTTGTGCTTTTACAATATTCATTGATTTTTGCCATTGAAAAACATCATGTTATTCATATACCAGAAATGTTTGAAGCTACTGACTGAATGAAAGGAGCTGGCATCTCACTCTCTTTGAATCTTCTTTATCATGCTAAGAGGAGCAGGAAAAAGCAAAAAATTTCAGAATTGCACCTTGCAATGCGGAGAAATTACTGTTTGTGCATTTACAATATTCATTGATTTTTGCCATTGAAAAACGTCCAGAAATGATTGAAGCTACTGACTGAATGAAAGGAGCTGGCATCTCACTCTCTTTGAATCTTCTTTATCATGCTAAGAGGAGCAGGAAAAAGCAAAAAATTTCAGAATTGCACCTTGCAATGCGGAGAAATTACTGTTTGTGCATTTACAATATTCATTGATTTTTGCCATTGAAAAACGTCCAGAAATGATTGAAGCTACTGACTGAATGAAAGGAGCTGGCATCTCACTCTCTTTGAATCTTCTTTATCATGCTAAGAGGAGCAGGAAAAAGCAAAAAATTTCAGAATTGCAACTTGCAATGCGGAGAAATTACTGTTTGTGCATTTACAATATTCATTGATTTTTGCCATTGAAAAACATCATGTTATTCATATACCAGAAATGATTGAAGCTACTGACTGAATGAAAGGAGCTGGCATCTCACTCTCTTTGAATCTTCTTTATCATGCTAAGAGGAGCAGGAAAAAGCAAAAAATTTCAGAATTGCACCTTGCAATGCGGAGAAATTACTGTTTGTGCATTTACAATATTCATTGATTTTTGCCATTGAAAAACGTCCAGAAATGATTGAAGCTACTGACTGAATGAAAGGAGCTGGCATCTCACTCTCTTTGAATCTTCTTTATCATGCTAAGAGGAGCAGGAAAAAGCAAAAATTTCAGAATTGCACCTTGCAATGCGGAGAAATTACTGTTTGTGCTTTTACAATATTCATTGATTTTTGCCATTGAAAAACATCATATTATTCATATACCAGAAATGTTTGAAGCTACTGACTGAATGAAAGGAGCTGGCATCTCACTCTCTTTGAATCTTCTTTATCATGCTAAGAGGAGCAGGAAAAAGCAAAAAATTTCAGAATTGCACCTTGCAATGCGGAGAAATTACTGTTTGTGCATTTACAATATTCATTGATTTTTGCCATTGAAAAACGTCCAGAAATGATTGAAGCTACTGACTGAATGAAAGGAGCTGGCATCTCACTCTCTTTGAATCTTCTTTATCATGCTAAGAGGAGCAGGAAAAAGCAAAAAATTTCAGAATTGCACCTTGCAATGCGGAGAAATTACTGTTTGTGCATTTACAATATTCATTGATTTTTGCCATTGAAAAACGTCCAGAAATGATTGAAGCTACTGACTGAATGAAAGGAGCTGGCATCTCACTCTCTTTGAATCTTCTTTATCATGCTAAGAGGAGCAGGAAAAAGCAAAAAATTTCAGAATTGCACCTTGCAATGCGGAGAAATTACTGTTTGTGCATTTACAATATTCATTGATTTTTGCCATTGAAAAACATCATGTTATTCATATACCAGAAATGATTGAAGCTACTGACTGAATGAAAGGAGCTGGCATCTTACTCTCTTTGAATCTTCTTTGTCATGCTAAGAGGAGCAGGAAAAAGCAAAAAATTTCAGAATTGCACCTTGCAATGCGGAGAAATTACTGTTTGTGCATTTACAATATTCATTGATTTTTGCCATTGAAAAACGTCCAGAAATGATTGAAGCTACTGACTGAATGAAAGGAGCTGGCATCTCACTCTCTTTGAATCTTCTTTATCATGCTAAGAGGAGCAGGAAAAAGCAAAAAATTTCAGAATTGCACCTTGCAATGCGGAGAAATTACTGTTTGTGCATTTACAATATTCATTGATTTTTGCCATTGAAAAACGTCCAGAAATGATTGAAGCTACTGACTGAATGAAAGGAGCTGGCATCTCACTCTCTTTGAATCTTCTTTATCATGCTAAGAGGAGCAGGAAAAAGCAAAAAATTTCAGAATTGCACTTGCAATGCGGAGAAATTACTGTTTGTGCATTTACAATATTCATTGATTTTTGCCATTGAAAAACATCATGTTATTCATATACCAGAAATGTTTGTAGCTACTGACTGAATGAAAGGAGCTGGCATCTCACTCTCTTTGAATCTTCTTTATCATGCTAAGAGGAGCAGGAAAAAGCAAAAAATTTCAGAATTGCACCTTGCAATGCAGGAGAAATTACTGTTTGTGCATTTACAATATTCATTGATTTTTGCCATTGAAAAACGTCCAGAAATGATTGAAGCTACTGACTGAATGAAAGGAGCTGGCATCTCACTCTCTTTGAATCTTCTTTATCATGCTAAGAGGAGCAGGAAAAAGCAAAAAATTTCAGAATTGCACCTTGCAATGCGGAGAAATTACTGTTTGTGCATTTACAATATTCATTGATTTTTGCCATTGAAAAACGTCCAGAAATGATTGAAGCTACTGACTGAATGAAAGGAGCTGGCATCTCACTCTCTTTGAAACTTCTTTATCATGCTAAGAGGAGCAGGAAAAAGCAAAAAATTTCAGAATTGCACCTTGCAATGCGGAGAAATTACTCTTTGTGCATTTACAATATTCATTGATTTTTGCCATTGAAAAACATCATGTTATTCATATACCAGAAATGTTTGAAGCTACTGACTGAATGAAAGGAGCTGGCATCTCACTCTCTTTGAATCTTCTTTATCATGCTAAGAGGAGCAGGAAAAAGCAAAAAATTTCAGAATTGCACCTTGCAATGCGGAGAAATTACTGTTTGTGCATTTACAATATTCATTGATTTTTGCCATTGAAAAACATCATGTTATTCATATACCAGAAATGTTTGAAGCTACTGACTGAATGAAAGGAGCTGGCATCTCACTCTCTTTGAATCTTCTTTATCATGCTAAGAGGAGCAGGAAAAAGCAAAAAATTCAGAATTGCACCTTGCAATGTGGAGAAATTACTGTTTGTGCATTTACAATATTCATTGATTTTTACCATTGAAAAACGTCCAGAAATGATTGAAGCTACTGACTGAATGAAAGTAGCTGGCATCTCACTCTCTTTGAATCTTCTTTATCATGCTAAGAGGAGCAGGAAAAAGCAAAAAATTTCAGACTTGCACCTTGCAATGCGGAGAAATTACTGTTTGTGCAATTACAATATTCATTGATTTTTGCCATTGAAAAACATCATGTTATTCATATACCAGAAATGTTTGAAGCTACTGACTGAATGAAAGGAGCCGGCATCTCACTCTCTTTGAATCTTCTTTATCATGCTAAGAGGAGCAGGAAAAAGCAAAAAATTTCAGAATTGCACCTTGCAATGCGGAGAAATTACTGTTTGTGCATTTACAATATTCATTGATTTTTGCCATTGAAAAAACGTC